>NC_141036.1:9035000-9132500 GCF_052040795.2 Danio rerio | reverse complement strand
ATTCTACCTCTGGACTGCTTTGCTCACTCTGCCTCTGAACTGCTTTGCTCACCCTGCCTCTGAACTGCTTTGCTCACCCTGCCTCTGGGCTGCTTTGCTCACCCTGCCTCTGAACTGCTTTGCTCACTCTGCCTCTGAACTGCTTTGCTCACTCTGCCTCTGAACTGCTTTGCTCACTCTGCCTCTGAACTGCTTTGTTCACTCTGCCTCTGAACTGCTTTGCTCACTCTGCCTCTGAACTGCTTTGCTCACTCTGCCTCTGAACTGCTTTGTTCACTCTACCTCTGAACTGCTTTGCTCACTCTGCCTCTGAACTGCTTTGCTCACTCTGCCTCTGAACTGCTTTGTTCACTCTACCTCTGAACTGCTTTGCTCACTCTACCTCTGAACTGCTTTGTTCACTCTACCTCTGAACTGCTTTGTTCACTCTGCCTCTGAACTGCTTTGCTCACTCTGCCTCTGAACTGCTTTGCTCACTCTATCTCTGAACTGCTTTGCTCACTCTGCCTCTGAACTGCTTTGCTCACTCTGCCTCTGAACTGCTTTGTTCACTCTGCCTCTGAACTGCTTTGCTCACTCTGCCTCTGAACTGCTTTGCTCACTCTGCCTCTGAACTGCTTTGCTCACTCTGCCTCTGAACTGCTTTGCTCACTCTACCTCTGAACTGCTTTGCTCACTCTGCCTCTGAACTGCTTTGCTCACTCTGCCTCTGAACTGCTTTGTTCACTCTGCCTCTGAACTGCTTTGCTCACTCTGCCTCTGAACTGCTTTGCTCACTCTGCCTCTGAACTGCTTTGCTCACTCTGCCTCTGAACTGCTTTGTTCACTCTGCCTCTGGACTGCTTTGCTCACTCTGCCTCTGAACTGCTTTGCTCTTCTGCCTCTGAACTGCTTTGCTCTTCTGCCTCTGAACTGCTTTGCTCACTCTGCCTCTGGACTGCTTTGCTCACTCTGCCTCTGAACTGCTTTGCTCACTGCCTCTGAACTGCTTTGCTCTTCTGCCTCTGGACTGCTTTGCTCACTCTGCCTCTGGACTGCTTTGCTCTTCTGCCTCTGAACTGCTTTGCTCTTCTGCCTCTGAACTGCTTTGCTCACTGCCTCTGAACTGCTTTGCTCTTCTGCCTCTGAACTGCTTTGCTCTTCTGCCTCTGAACTGCTTTGCTCTTCTGCCTCTGAACTGCTTTGCTCTTCTGCCTCTGAACTGCTTTGCTCACTCTGCCTCTGAACTGCTTTGCTTATTCTGCCTCTGAACTGCTTTGCTCACTCTGCCTCTTAAGTGCTTCACCCCTTTTTGGAAATATAATCATTGTGAAAAGCGCTATACAAGTA
Organism: Danio rerio; assembly: GCF_052040795.2. Taxonomy (NCBI): domain Eukaryota; kingdom Metazoa; phylum Chordata; class Actinopteri; order Cypriniformes; family Danionidae; genus Danio; species Danio rerio. The sequence goes on along the minus strand of NC_141036.1, from coordinate 9,131,171 downwards.
AACTTGAATTAAATTGAATATTAAAGAGATAAATTATTCCAAATAAATGAAAATTCTGCCATTAGTTTTTTAATATTTTTTATGCTGTGGAATGCAAAACAATATCTTTTGAAGAATGTTGTTAACTAGAAGCCATTGACATACTTTTTGGAAGTCAATGGCTTCTGGTTACCAACCTTTACAAAATACACTTGTATTCAACACTACAAAAAATAAACTCATTAATGTTTTGGAACTGTGAATTTCCATCTCTGGGAGAACTGACAGTTCAATGGAAAAAAAAATGTTTAAAAAACAGTTATTTTGAAGCAGTAGAAATGCTTAAACCAGCTCAGAAATGAGTAAATGTACTCTGGTAGTTTGTTAGCTGCCACTCAAATACTGGTAAGTGCATTTGAAATGTAAATGTGGCATTTGTCTATTTTTAAGTGGTGCTCTGTGAGCTTTGTAACTGTCTAAGTGTTATTTATGTCTTGTGGTTTTCACTGCAGACAGTTATAAATGCAGTGTGGCACTTCCTTTGACGATTGTTTTTCAAGAAACTGCATTTTTTCCTTCTTTTTTGCTAATACTTGACCCATTGATAGTTGCACTTTGATTTAGTGCCTTGTCATAGAATTTGCATATTGTTGTTTAGTCTGATTGCTTTAATTGTTCACCTCATTTGCAGGTGGCTTTGGCTAAAAGCTTCTGTTAGTGATTCATGTAATGGAAATGTAATATTTTGGTAAAAAAAACCTTTATATGTTAATGTTATTTTCTCTTTTTGCTCTCGCAGAGGATGAGGAACGAAGGATTGAGCAGTGGCACTCTCTCCAAGTCTTCCTCCTCTGGGATGCAGAGCTGTGGTGAGGAAGAGGGGGAGGAAGGCCCAGACTCTGTTCCTCTGCCGCCCCCTATGGCCATCCAGCAGCACAGCCTTCTGCATCAAGACTCCCAGGAGGACAAGGTAAAAGTCAAAGCATCACTAAAATCATCTGTGAATGCCGAATGACCTATGTTGTTTTTATTTTAAGACTACACTACGTTTATTTTAAACTTATGACTGTATATTGCACTAAATTAAATCAATAGTGTTTCAGGAAGTCAAACATGAAAACAAATTGATCTCTGGTATGTCTTTAACAACTAAAAACACTACTGTAGACAGTGTTGGGTGTAATTAGTTACAAAGTAGCTGGTTACTATAATTAAATTACTTTTCTGATGAAAAAGTAAAGTATCGGATTACTTTTTATTTTGTGTCAATCCGGTTCCACTCTAAAACACTTTTTTTTTGTGTCAAGATCCACTACAGGACATGATTTTAACCATTTAATTACCCCGTTCAAATTCTTCTTTCAACTTCTTTTTACATTAAAGATATAGTTCACCCCCCAAAAAATTTGTGTTCCCATTGTTCCAAACCAGTTTGAGTTTCTTTCTTATACTGATGAATGTAGAAAAAACATTGCAATAATTGATTTTATAGTATTTTTTGTTCCTACTGTGTGTTTCTTCCAATATTCTTCAGAATATCTTGCATAAGAAATAAAACATTTAGAACCACTTGAGTGTGAGTAAATGGGGAGTGAATGTTCATGTTTGGGTGAACTGTCCCTTTAAGTACGCATTTCAAATAGTGTTATATATCAGCCTATACCTTTAACCTATCTCTGAAGAAGACTAGTAAGGTTTCTGTTAGGCCTCTCTAACTGCTGTCTGTTTTCTCTTTGTTTCTTAATGTTCTCCAGCATTATGTTGATTTCTGTTCTGCCTCTGTTTTGTCTCAGTTTCCTTATCTCTCTATGTAGTTTTCTCTCCTCCACTTTTATCCTCCTCTTTCCTTCTTTTTTTTTGTACTTTTATACTTCACCTCATCCTTTTATATAATTTTCCTTGTCCGTCAGTTCGTTTGAATACTCCACACATGCACAGTTGTGCTTTGCTCAGTTTCTTGAGGCACAGAAACTGATCCTGTTCAGTATCATTTCCAAAAATATGAACTACTGAATGTTATAGCTTGAGAAAGCCTTTCTGTCCGTGACCTTTCATGTAACCCCTAATGGAGTATTCAGGAGTGTGTACAGTCACATGCGGTGGGCCATGTGTGCTCTTGCTCTTTACCCAAAACCCAAATCTTCCAAACCAAAGCACCTACTTCCGTTCCCTCTATATTAGCCCCTACCATTCTGAAATCAGCCGCTGATTGGCTGGCGAATCAGGAAACCACACAACAATTACCAAATTTGGACTGGAATGTTTCCGCCTTCAGTGTCTGAACGCTACGATGGTGAGCATCACTGCAGAATCACTTAATAAATGGATGATGATGGTTATAAATGACTTTTTAACCCCCATCTGAAACTAATCACTGATTAAGTTTAAATAATAATTCAACTATATAATCATAACCCAAAGGGGATGAACCAATCCTTACAAAACTTTCAAATCAATGAATAAACATGCAGGGCATTTAACATGCAGATTAGACATTACATGTAAATAATCAAGTTATGAACAAGCATTATTATTCCTGTTAAAAGAATAAACAACAAGGTGTAAAAATTGAGTATTAGTCCATTTGAGTATTAGTAGACTATCTGCTTAACATCTGTTGATACTGGCATTTAACAATTATTCAACCGACATTTAACTGAATATAAGAAACTTTGTAAGTACATGTCAACTTACACTAACCCCAACCCAAACCCTAACCCCAACCTAACAGTCAACTTATAATCTAATGAGAATTAGTTGGCATGTAGGTGCAATGTAACTAAAATTCAACAAACGGACCATCAAAATAAAGTGTCACCAAATAAAAAAGCTCAACATGTTAGTGATATACTAATGAGAATTATTCTTTCCTTTCTTGTTTGCATAGGCTGCTCGTTTATCTGGACGTCCTAGCAGCTCAGAGACACCAAGTGCAGCTGAACTGGTCAGCGCCATTGAGGAACTAGTCAAGAGTAAAATGGTAGGAGATCACAGTCCATCCTTTCGCATTGAATGCTTTGGCACTGTGTACTTAATTATCCTTCTCTTTCAGAATCTGGAGGACAGGCCCAGCTCTCTCCCTGTTGAACACAGAGACAGCACTAGTCCTTCCTGCAACCCGTCGGATAACTCCCTCTTGTCTTCCTCTTCTCCCATCGATGAGATGGATGAACGCAAGACTGGCTTCCTCAAGAGACGACAGTGCGTCTTATTTTATTCAAATATTCTTATAAAAGATACCTAGAAAAAAAAAACTAGAAGGTTACATTATTGGACGATTTTTATAAAACGTTAATGCTGTTTTAAATTCAGCAGTGAGTGCGGCTCTGTGCTCTTCCAAGAAACTATTAAACGCTAGTATGCTAACGTTGCCATGAGTCGCAAGTGTGTCCTCTATGGCGGCATCTTTCCTAACTTGTTTGACTGATTTAGAAGTCATTTTCTGCTTCCTAAGATGTCAAGTATATTTACCTACTACATTGGAATAAATTCAACTGATAGAGGATTATTAACTAGAACGAAAAAGTAATCTTTCGGGACATGTCAACACTACCTGATACAAGTCAAATTGAACTGCATCCCAATCATTACAAGACCTACTGGAACCCACATGGACTCAAGATTCTCACAGAGATCAGTCAGGTTTGGTGAAGGAAAAATCATGGTTTGGGGTTAGATTCAGTATGGGGCCGTGCGAGATATCTGCTGAGTGGATTGCAACATCAACAGCCTGAGATATCAAGACATTTGTGCTGCCCATTACATTACAAACCACAGGAGAGGGCAAATTCTTCAGCAGGATAGCGCTCCTTCTCATACTTCAGCCTCCACATCAAAATTATTGAAAGCAAAGAAGGTCAAGGTGCTCCAGGATTGGCCTGCCCAGTCACCAGACATGAACATTGCTGAGCATGCCTGGGGTAAGATGGAGGAGGCATTGAAGATGAATCCAAAGAATCCTGAAGAACTCTGGGAGTCCTGCAAGAACACTTTCTTTGCCATTCCAGATGACTTTATTAATAAGTTGTTTGAGTCATTGCAGAGATGTATGGATGCAGTCCTCTAAGCTCATGGAAGTCATATGTAACAAGACTTTTGTCTAAGTCAGACCTTACTTCAAGACAAAGATATTGAAATAAGAAAAACTCTGGTTAATTATAGTGAGTTAGGAATCATCTGATTGGATAATCCTCTCGAAATTAGTTTATAAATAAACTTCTCTTATAATAAGTCCAAAAACATTAGTAGGGTGAAACTAATTCAACAAACGGACAAAAGCACACTGTTTGAAAAAAAGCACACTGTTATACACTTACCGGCCCCTTTATTAGGTACACCTGTCCAACTGCTCGATAACGCAAATTTCTAATCAGCCAATCAATGGCAGCAAGTCAATGCATTTAGGCATGCAGACATGGTCAAGATGAGTTCAAACTGAGCATCAGAATAGGGACAAAAGGTGATTTAAGTGACTTTGAACTTGGCTGGTCTGAGGATTTCTGAAACTGCTGATCCAGTGGGATTTTCACGCACAGCCATCTCTAGGGTTTACAAAGAATGGTAACATTGCGCATATTTAGTTATGTTTCTTAATGATAAATTTGTACAAATACTGAATGTAATGGATTGTTTCAACCAGCCATCTTGGTTTGCTTGCTGTGTGAATATGAATATCTTTTCTCTCTTTGATTTTCAGCTACGTCCTGCTGGAACTGGTGGAAACAGAAAGAGACTATGTGAGAGACCTTGGTGCAGTCGTGGAGGTGGGCTCATATTCACTTCTTTTAACAAATACAGCAGTGAGATCACTATGGCGACCACATGCAACCGCATACATTCATTCAACTACTCGTAATTGGCAGATGCTGTCAGGGTTGAGTTCTGGTTGTTCAATAGCCTGTCTATCTAAGGAGATCTGTCTACTGCGGTTTTGTGAACCGATCACGTGATCTTTTTTGACTCTTTAAAAGTAACCCTGTGAATCTCATCAGCTGGCACAGGAAATGAAAATGGTGATGTGCCACACGTTCAGTATGGTGGCTCAGTAAAATAGCGTTTTGTATGTCGCTGTCACTATTGTAACCATGCACACGTGCACCTGCAGGGCTACATGAGCAGGATGAAGGAGGAGGGTGTACCCGATGACATGAAGGGCAAGGATAAGATTGTCTTTGGGAACATTCACCAGATATTCGACTGGCATAAAGAGTATGTGTCACCTCAGATGCAATATCAACATGCCCTACTTTCATTTCCTAACATGAATTATTTAAACCCTGTCTAGTTTCTTTCTTGCTGAGCTGGAGAAGTGCTTGGAGGACCCCGATAGACTCGCACCCCTGTTTGTCAGACAGGTAGGGAATGAATCATTGTGCTGGTTTAACCAGTGGTGCTGCTTCTTGAAAAAAAGCACACTATTATACACTTACCGGCCCCTTTATTAGGTACACCTGTCCAACTGCTCGATAACGCAAATTTCTAATCAGCCAATCAATGGCAGCAAGTCAATGCATTTAGGCATGCAGACATGGTCAAGATGAGTTCAAACTGAGCATCAGAATAGGGACGAAAGGTGATTTAAGTGACTTTGAACGTGGCTGGTCTGAGGATTTCTAAAACTGCTGATCCAGTGAGATTTTCATGCACAGCCATCTCTAGGGTTTACAAAGAATGGTCCGAAAAAGAGAAAATATCCAGTGAGCGGAAGTTCTGTGGCCGCAGATGCCATGTTGATGCCAGAGGTCAGAGGAGAATGGCCAGATTGGTTCGAGCTGATAGAAAGGCAACAGTACCTCAAATAATCACTCGTCACAATCAAGGTATGCAGAAGAGCATCTCTGAACGCACAACACATCCAACCTTGAGGTGGATGGGCTACAGCAGCAGAAGACCACACTGGGTTCTACTCATGTCATCTAAGAACAGGAAACTGAGGCTACAATTTGCACAGGCTCGCCAAAATTTGACAATAGAAGATTGGAAAAACGTTGCCTGATCTGAAGAGTCTTAATTTCTGCTGCAACATTTGATGGTGGGGTCAGAATTTGGCATCAACAACATGAAAGCATCAATTCATCCTGCCTTGTATCAACGTTTCAGGCTGCTGCTGGTGGTGTAATGGTGTGAAGGATATTTTCTTGGCACACTTTTGGCTCATTAGTACCAACTGAGCATCGTGTTAATGCCACAGCCTACCTGAGTATTGTTGCTGACCACGTCCATCTCTTTATGACCACAGTGTACCCATCTTCTGATGGCTACTTCCAGCAGGATTAAACGCCATGTCATAAAGCCTGAACCATCTTTGTTTTCTTGAACGCGACATTGAGTTCACTGTACTCAAATGGCCTCCACAGTCACCAGACATCAATCCAATTGAGAGCCTTTGGTATGTGGTGGAACGGGAGATTCGCATCATGGATGTGCAGACGATAAATCTGCAGCAACTGCGTGATGCTATCATGTCAATATGGACCAGGAATATTTCCAGTAGCTTGTTGAATCTATGCCACGAAGAATTAAGGCAATTCTGAAATCAAAAAAGGTTCCAACCTGGTACTAGTAAGGTGTACCTTATAAAGTGGCCGGTGAGTATATAACTATGCAGCAAAAAGAACCAACCTAGGTATTATAACTGCTTTTATCATTGTTAAACTAATATTTCACCAAAAAATGTAAATAATATCATAATTTGTTCGCTCTTAAAGCAACACTCCTTTTATTTTTTTAAAGAAAATAGGCTTATTTTACAACCATTAGCATCTCGCTCATTATTACGCCAGAATGAGAGTATAGTTCCTAGTCATTAGACTTAGAAAATAGGCACTTTTTTCTTTTAGTCTTAGTACATGTAATTAGAGAAAAGTCTAGCTTTAAATAGAAAAATTATCTAAACTCTTTGGTCATATTTGAGAAAGATGCTAATGGTCAAATCCAATCCAATGATCTGTACTAAGCTAAGCTAAAAGTGCTCCTGCCAGACCCGGAGATGTGGATTATTGTATAAAAATTTTTTTTATTTAAACGTTATCATTGTCAACAGTTCTCACCTCTACTATGCCTATATCCTGTGTGATCTGTGTTGCTAGAGTTGTGGTTTTCTCACAAAACTGGGGTCTTTTGAAAATGCAATTACAGGAAAAGTTCCAAAGTTGCAGTTTGCACTGTTATTTTCAGAACATGGCGCAGCTGCCAAAGTGTTTCTTTCTCACAAATATGCAATGAAATCTGCTAATATCTTAATGAATTAGATCGGAAATAAATGCCTGGCAACCCAATGAGCATTTTAAATAAGCAGACCATCAGTTATTCCCAATCTGAACAAGATACTAAGAAGTGGTGTTTGGTTTGTGCAAAGTCAATGAGAACTTTAACATGTATACTGTATCTATGAGTATGAGTATTACTAAAAAAATCTTAGAAGCCTTTTAACCTTTCCATGGTTTTGGAAAAAGAAATTGACTCTGATTGGACAAGGAAAAATGAGCTACTTTTCATTCCTTTTGAGTGGGTGGGGCTGGACCTGGCAACCCTATGTGTCATACAGTATTTCTAATGCAGTTCTCTTTAGAATATGAACCCCAAGTGTTTTAAATATTAATATTTTTCTACCATATACCATCAATTCAATTCATTAACCCACTAGAGTCATACAGATTGCTTTTATTATGGATGGACTATAACAGTGTTCAATGATGGAACAATAAAGTTGCACCCCAGCTGTTGTTATTGTTGCATAATCTATTTTAGCACAGCTAGAAAGATGTATTGATCAATCAATATGAGGTGTTTACATGATGACTGAGTCATAATGTTCTGTAAATGAAACTGTACTTTGTTACAGGAACGTAGACTACACATGTACATCGTGTACTGCCAAAACAAGCCCAAATCTGAGCACATTGTTTCGGAGTACATAGACACGTATTTTGAGGTAAGACTCCAGTCACTGCCTACATCCTTCTTGACATTTAACCATGAGTCATGAAAACTGAGACAGACTCATAACCACACTCACATCTCATCTTTTTGTTTTTGCTTGTAATTTCATCAGGATTTAAAGCAGAGGTTGGGCCACAGGCTACAGATCACAGATCTACTGATTAAACCAGTGCAGCGGATCATGAAATACCAGCTTCTGCTAAAGGTCGGATATGGAAATTACTAGGGGTGTAACGATACACTCAGCTCACGATACGATGTGTATCACGATATAATGTTCACGATTCGATATGCATCACGATATTTTGAATAAAAATTGAAAATTAAACTGAAATGCAAATTTTACCAAGTAAATTATTTTTTATGTATTTCTTTTGTTTCAACTTGTTAAACTGAACTTTCTTTAAGAAAATAAATTAAACAGGCCTGTCTCTGGAAAATAAAACAATTTAAAAACTTCTTTAAAATATTATTGAAATGACAGAGACAAAATTAAGGAACAATTTAAGTAAAGGTGCAAAAAAATAAGCTTTCTATCCAATTGAATTTAACAGTAAGTGCTTAAGGCTTTGCTTGGTATTTAATTCATATTTAATTAAATTCATTTAAAGATATCTCTAATTACAATTGTGACTAGTCAAAACTCATTTAGAGATATCTGCAAATATTTTTCAATGGAAGTCAATGGAGGAATATGACTAGTCATAATATATTTGCAGATATCTCCAATCTGATTTTGTACTAGTACAATTGTAATTGCAGATGTAATTTAGAGATATCTCTAAATATATTTATGGATAGTCAGAACAAAGGTTTAAATGCTAAAACGGCTTGCCATGCGCGTGCGTCTATCATAGTCCGCCCTCTGTAGTAACAGCTCACGGTCAGCGCACGTCATGTGTGATTTTGCGGCGGGAACATTATATGAAGACAGAATTAAATTTTAGGGTGAATTGTACCTTATAAATACAGTATGTGACTCTTTCAACACCATTAGGAGGTATCCCTGTCGCTGTGCAAAGTATGTAAATCACTGTGAAGACTTTAAAACTTAGGGTGTTTGACCCAATATGCGTGTCAAAAAGCGGACGAGTCTAAAGCAATGACTGTACAACCGAAATGTTGCCAGACGTCTGATTTTGAGAGGATGGGCCATCCTCTATTTCAGCTCCACTCATCTTGGTCTGCTAACATTACTGCTGCTGCAATCTGAACTCACGTGCGACAGCAGGTGGAACGTAGCTCACGTGCAAACAGCTCAACTAATAAGAGAAAACGGACGTCATATCGTAATCAAATCGTCATAACGCCACGATGCATGTGACATTTTTGCATCGCAATAAATCGTACAACGATAAATCGTTACACCCCTAGAAATTACAGTATATAATATACTGTAGTCTCAAGCTTATATGAAGAAACTATATTGAGCAATGAGATTTCTAGCTTTGCATCATGCATTAATGATTGTTTCTTGCTGCTTTTCTTGTTTACTTATTTTAGGATTTACTCAAGTTCACCAAAAAGGCTGGGTTGGACACTGTAGATTTAGAGGTAAGTGTGTGTGTTTCTGATTTGGTGGTTTATAAATGTGTATAATGACATGGGTATGACCTGGGTGTTGAGGTGGTTTATGAGAACATGTCCTGTGTCCTCAATTTGCTACAGGTTTCCTGTAAGAGTTGTGTTTAGGTTTAGGGTAATGTAATGTGAGTGGTTTTTAGAGTTAAAAAGTAAGCCAATAAACACAAATGTCCTTGTAAATCAACAAACAAAGTGTATGTACTTGTTTATGTAGTTTAAGAAGACGATTATTTATGCCATGGGTATAATCTATGTGCCCGTTATTGAGGTAATTTAGCAAATGTTTTGCGCCCTGTAAATCAAAGCTCTTCAAATTCATACATAACAAGGTTTTTTCTTTTTAAAATTGCCACAGGTTTCCGGTGAGTTTCGGTTAGGGTTAGAGTTAGGCAAATTTGATATTGTGTTTTTTTTTTATAGTATAAAATACATAGCAATAATGGATCCCAATAGACACAAGTGTCCTTGTAAACCACAAAACAATTGCAATTGTCTGTATGTTAGTGATGTAACAATATTGTAAATACCGTCATAACGCAATAGTAATTTTTTTCAATATTACCTCAGGCGCATGACTCAATAATACTATATTTCTGAGAAAAGTTTGCTTAGGCGAATGAAGCGAACGGGAGGTAGCGGGAACTACAATTCCCTTCAGCCTAGGCGTGGCCATCATCCTTTGCGGTCTGTTGTCACTACAGATCCAGTAATGCGGAAATGGAGTGTGTTGCTAGTAGCGGGGAAGAAAAAGAGCTGAAAATGATCCAACCTAAAGCAGGTTTTAAATCGGATGTGTGGAAGCATTTCGGTTTCTTTCTAAAACGATACGAAAAAGTAGAAAATGTGACAAAGAAAAAAACTGTATGCAGGCACTGCCAGACTGTGGTGAAATATATGTTGGGAAATACGACTAAAAACAGTCATGGGGACTGCAGAACACAACACACTTGTTAGATTGATGCAGACATTGACTTGTACCGCAAAGAGACCTCTATCTCACTCATGGCTTGTCCTCTCAAGTGGTGGAAAGACAATGCACAACATTACCCACTGCTGTCGACCTTGGTTAAATCATATCTCTCTGTCCCAGAAACCTCAGTCCCAAATGAGAGGGTTTTATTTTTCTGTTGCAGGGGACATGCCCAGAGATCCCAACTTTTACCAGATTATAGTTATATGATAATTTTCCTTAAAAACCCATCTCTATCTAAATGAGTGAGTGAATAAATGTTGAATGCGAGGAGTTTTCAACAATACTAAATTGAAACTTTATTTTTTTTATATGGTTTAATAGTTTTTTGTTATTAAAATTGAAAAATTGAAGTTCCTGTTTCAAAACTTACAGATAGATGGCTAATTTGTATGTCATTGATATGTTTAGTGCTAAGGTAAATAAACACTTTTGGCACTTTTTTTGAGTCTTTTTATTAGTTTTGTTTTTCCTGTAAATTATTCAATAAATACTGTACCGTGCCATTCATACCGAGGTATTATCGTACCGTGAAATTCTGATACCGTTACATCCCTACTGTATGTACTTTATGTGGTTACGGGGACACTACATTGTTTAATGAAATAATTATGACCTAGGTGCATATTATTAAGGTAGGTTAGGACATTCTTTGTGTCCTTGTAACTCAAAGAGCTTCAAATTCTTACTTAAGATGGTCTTTTGTCATCTAAAAAATGCCACAGGTTTCCAGTGAGTTGCAGTTAGGGTTAGGCAAATGCGATGTATGCATTATTTGTATAGTATAAAATACAACATTCTTCAATGTAATGACTATGACTTAGGTGCACATTGTTAAGGTAGTTTACCACATGTTTTGTGCCCTGTAAATCTAAGCTCTTCAAATTTATACTTAATAGGATTTTGGGTCATTTAAAAATTGCCACAGGTTTCCCGTGAGAGTTGCAGTTATTGTAAGATTTAGGGTTAGACATATGTAATATGCATGCTCTTTATATAATAAAAGATACATAACAATAATGGATCCCAATAAACACAGGTGTCCTTGTAAACCATGAAAACAAGCGTCCTTGTACACAAAAAAATAAAAATAAAATAAAAACAATTGTGTGTTTGTATGTACTTATTTATGTGGTTTACGAGTACACAACATTGCTTGATGTAGCGAGTATGATCTAAGGGCACATTATTAGGGTAGTTTAGGTCATGCTTTGTGTCCTTGTAATTCAAAGTGCTTCTAATGCATGCTTTACAGGGTCTTTTGTCATTTTTAAACCCTAACTGCAACTCTCAAAGGAAACCTGACTTTTAAGGAATCAGATTTACAATTTAGTTGATGGGATTTAGTTGATGGGAAATAAGTAGATTGTGTATGCTATAAGGGCCAGACCATAATATTACTACACACATCATAGTGCAAACCTTAAACGATGTCCTAGAAAGCAAACCACTAAGCAAAACCCTAGTACCACCTCCAACACCATAATATTATCATAGCAGATTTACACATGCATGCACAAGTTGCCAGTTTTTTTTAGAAAATGTAAGAAATGTATATAGTTGTTAATATTGTTTTATCTACACAAACTCTTCACAGAAAGCGGTGGAGGTGATGTGTGTTGTTCCTAAGCGCTGCAATGACATGATGAATGTTGGACGCCTCCAAGGGTTTGATGTAAGTTGCATTTCTTTCTTCCTTTACAAAAGTTTGTGTGTTGGGGTGAAGGTAAAACACATCCAGTTGATAGTTCTGTGTGAATGATTTGGCAGGAATGTCCAAGTGCAGTTCAGGTTACTAACACAGATGTGCACAAATCAAATCAAACCAAGATAGAAGGACTTTTCATCACCCTATGAAAAGAGTTCAGAAGAGTTTGTTGGATGCCTGACAAAATAATTAACATTCCACGCAATTAAAACAGCGGCCTTGCCTTAAAAAAAAACTGAACCATCACACTTTACACTATTTCAGCCTACACTGCATAAATTCATTCATTCATTCATTTTCTGGTCGGCTTAGTCCCTTTATTAATCCGGGGTCGCCACAGCGGAATGAACCGCCAACTTATCCAGCAAGTTTTTACGCAGCGGATGCCCTTCCAGCCGCAACCCATCACTGGGAAACATCCACACACACATTCTCACACACACACTTATACACTACGGACAATTTAGCCTACCCAATTCACCTGTACTGCATGTCTTTGGACTGTGGGGGAAACCGGAGCACCCGGAGGAAACCCACGCGAAGGCAGGGAGAACATGCAAACTCCACACAGAAACGCCAACTGAGCCGAGGTTCAAACCAGCGACCCAGCTTGCTGTGAGGCGACAGCACTACCTACTGCGCCACTGCCTCGCCCTGCATAAATACATTTAAAACATTTAATGGAATATAACATATAAAGAAAATTTAATTATGTACATTTATTGGGCTGTACGATATTGTAAAATCTGGCGTTGTAATATTTAATTTTTGGGCCTGAATTCTTTAAGTTCTCACGCAGTCAAAAGATCCCAAAAATTCAAAACACAACAAGAACAGGAAACACGGAGTAGTGCACACAACAACAGTGAAACAAGACTGAGTTAAGCCACGGTCACACTGCACTTGTATCCTCATAGACATCCATTCATACGCACTCGAATGCGGCAGACCGAAAACGCAAGCTTGTTCAACAAGTTTCGCAGTTCACTGCGTCGCAATGTTCAAACTTGGTGAACTCTGACCTGCAAAATCGCATCACGTGACTGTGTGAGACCAATCAACGGTCATAACATGACCTCTTTGTACAGAAATTTAAATTATAGACCAATCGCTCGCTTTTTTTTAATGTCTAATCATCTTGTTTAATCCCGCACCCTTTCACAGCACCATACGACAAAATTTCACATGCTCAAACTCTAATGTGACTGTTGCAAGCGAATATGGTGTTTATATAGTGCGTGTAATCAGTGTAAATGATGTGCAGTTGTGTGTGAGTGTCTGTGTTCAGATAGATATCAGCTGTATCAGATAATCTGAATGAATGCAAAGCATGATGGGATGTGTAGTTAGGGTTAACGCCAACCTGATTTCACCAAGTAGGGCATGTTTCTGAATTAACTTCTGTGTTGATTGTGGAATAACATTCCAATCAGCCAATCAGAATTAAGGGATATGTTTACGGTTAAGTTTAGGCTTACGGTTAGGTTTATGCACTTCTACATGATTGTTATCCAACTTTTATTCCCCTCTGAATAATTTACAGTTATGGTTGGGTTTAGGGGTAAGGAATGCACTACCTGACAAAAGTCTTGTCATTGATCCCAGTTGTTAAAGCAACAAATATTAACTTGACTTCTAATTGATCATTTGGAAAGTGGCAGAAGGTTAATTTTTCAGATGAATCATTTGTTGAACTGCACCCCAATCATCACAAATACTGCAGAAGACCTTTTGGAACCCGCATGGAAACAGAAATCAGTCAAGTTTGGTGAAGAAAAAAAATCATGATTTGGGGTAACATTGAGTTTGGGGGTGTGCGAGAGATATGCAGATTGGATGGCAACATCAACGGCCTAAGGTATCAAGACATATTGCTCCATCTCATACTTCAGCCTCCACATCAAAGTTCGTGAAAGCAAAGGTCAAGGTGCTCCATGATTGGCCAGCTCAGTCACCAGACATAACCATTATTAAGGATGAATCCAAAGACACTTTATGAACTCTAAGAGTCCTGCAAGAACGCTTTCTTTGCCATTCCAGATGACTTTATTAATACGTTATTTGAGTCATTACAGAGATGTATGGGTGCAGTCGTCCAAGCTCATGGGAGTCATACACAATATTAATACTTTTTCCACTGCAGCATGACTTTATATTCTATACTGTACATTATTTCTGTTAAATGACAAGGCTCTTGTCTAAGCAAAGTCAGACCTTACTATCCTAATTAAATAAAATCAAGACATGATCCTATCCTTTGCCTTTCATATAAGCCACTTCTGATACCAAATGATCAAGAGAAGTCAAGTTATTATTTGTTGTTCCTAAAACTTGCATGGATGAGAAGACTTTTGACTTTTGTCAGGTAGTGTAAGTATGGATTACATTTTTGAACAAAAAAGATGTTCCAGGATCAACATAGATGTTAATCCAGGATTGCATCTTACGTGGCAAAATCATGACGTGTGCTCCGGGTGAATGGCTGGAGAAATGTTCATAAAGCTGGAGTGTCCACCAGACTCACTAGAGGGCACTCCAGCTTTATGAACGTTAGTCCTGATGACTGTATGATGTAACACACACACACACACACACACACACACACATATATATATATATATATATATATATATATATATATATATATATATGTTATGTCAAAATAGACGTTTAATTTGGATGCGATTAATTGCAATTAGTCTTTGCCCAGCATTAATCTGACCAAAGTTTGCTATTCCTAGTCATTTACCCATAGGCATCCTAAAACAATCACAGAAAAGAACTTGTGTTTGTGTGTTTTTGCTTTTAATCTAAGCATTCTAGTGATCTCTGTGCTATGTTTGTTCAGGGTAAAATTGTAGCCCAGGGTCGACTGCTTCTTCAGGATACCTTCATGGTCTCAGATCAGGATGGTGGTCTTCTTTCTCGCTTGAAGGAGAGACGCATCTTCCTCTTCGAGCAGATAGTTATCTTCAGCGAGCCTCTGGATAAAAAGAAGGGATTTTCTATGCCAGGCTACCTTTTTAAGAACAGCATAAAGGTATGTAGGTATAACCACTGCTGTAAAAAAAAAACACTGTGGCACAACATAGACCTTATAAATCCATGTCACTCTTTTCCTGCAGGTCAGTTGGCTGGGTCTAGAGGAAAGTCCTGACAATGACCCTTGTAAGTTTATTTTGACCTCAAGGTCATCGGCTGGCAGTTTAGAGCATTACGTCCTCCATTCCTCCAACCGGGTGGTTTGCCAGACCTGGATCCACCAGATCAGCAGCATCCTGGAGAACCAGAGAAACTTCCTTAATGGTATTATTCAGACAGTGTCCTTTAAACTAATCGTCATAAATATTTTTAATAATTATTAACTTTTATAGCTTTGCTACATTCATTCAAGAGGATTTGTTTGATGATTTACATGTTTTAACCAACCAGAGTTAGGTGTAATTATTTACAAAGTAACTAACTACTGTCATTTAATTACTTTTCTGCTAAAGTAAACTATGGGATTCATTTGAATTAGGTAATTTAATGAAAAGGTCATTTATTACAGTTACTTATCATGTACTTGCATTAAATGCATGTAAATAAATTTAACATTAGTGTATAAAGCAGAGGAAATATTTTTTGTTTTACAATATGTTTTGTCAAATAATTGTATTTTTAAGTAAAGAAGATTGAATTCATCTCTGATGATTGTACATGCCTAAATAAGTAAAGAAATTACAAAATATAAGGTATAGATTCAAAGAAGCAAAGTACATGTGTGTATTTATATACTAGGGATGTCAAAATGAATTGATTCATAGATGCACTGTGATGCAGACACAAACAATTCGGTATCGGTTCAGTAGTAATCATAACCAGTTATTATGTACTGACGTCATTATATATATACATTTGTCAATATATGGTATGTGTGAAATATATGGTGTCTCTATTTTAAAATGTTTTTAAGTGTTATGTGCCCTACATTGTTTAAATAAAACAAAAAATTCCCGTTTGACTAAAGAATTTAAAGAGTTTAATGTCAGTTATCTATGCCTTTATCTATGATTTTAAGAGTCAAATTACTTGAGTAATTCAATTACTTTTCAGACAAAGTAATAAGAGCAGTAATTTAAATACAATTGGATAATATAATTAGTAATTAGTGATTTAATATCTTCTTGGAAGTAACTTGCCCAACACTGTATTCAAAAATGTGTATGTTGTCTTATCAGCACTGACTTCACCCATTGAATACCAACGGAATCATGTTGGCTCAAGCGGCCTGGCCGGACCCAGCAGCAGTGGACTTCCAGGGGGAAGCAGCAGCTCCTCGATGGGTCCTGGTTGTGGCTCCCGGTCACGAGCTTCTCGAATCCCTCAACCTTCCTCTCGTCTCCCCCAACCCGTGCAGCATCACCATGCCCCCGCCCCAGATGACCGCACTTCAGGTACGTGCCCTCCTCCTATTAAGGACCTAAACGGTGAGGTCCCTAGGATGCGGGTACTGGAGAGCCCATTGAAGGAGCTGCGTGAGGAAGCCCAATCAGGGACGCCCATTCCAAGAGCGACAGTCGCACCCCTGTCTCTCACCCTAACAAAACCCCGTCTCAGAGCCCCCTCGCCCATCCTCCCCTCCTTGAACCCTCAGAACTTTACTACCTTCGCACCGAGCATGCCAGCCCAGAAGGGCTCTGCATTTTGGGCGTGTATGCCAGCCTCACCGACTGGCAGGCCTGGCTCATACACAGAGCAGAGTGACACGTTAAGTCGCAACCAGTTTCAAACACGCAGGCACTCCGCCCACAGTAAAGAGTTGGACCGCATCAGTACTTGCTCTTCTACCAGTGAGCAGTCCCTGCACTCCACTTACAGTAATGGGGTAAGAGCAAAACTCTAGCTCCTGGCTTCAGCAAGGCCTGCTTCACCTCCACCTCCAGCTTTGTACTAACCTGCTGAGGTGTTCGTATTTGCGTTGTCCTGGAAATAAAAACTTCTCACAGGCTCTTGTGGATATTAACTGGCCTGGTTTGACTGTGCTGAGCAACTAACAATCTACACTGTTAACCAGGATAACTCCTCGTGAGTTTCTCTGAAACTCAAACATTCCTGGACTATCCCTGCTGATTCTGTCTTTGCTTTGAACTGAAAGGATTTTCTCGTTCTAACCGCCTGTGAATTTCTAATATGCAGCGATTAAGAGCACATAAACAAGCTAACTAACAATTACTAATGCCTTTTCTTTTTAACCCGCTTGCAGCTTTTTTTGACAGATTTAAAAACAAATGTTTTTTGAGCTGAGGTGGGACTTTTTAAAACAAAAGCTAATAATTCCATCAATCGTTTTTTTTTTTTTTTTTGCAAACCAGAAGCTTGTGGTGTTTGCATTTAACATCACAAGCTTCTAGTTTGCAAGGACAATTGTCAATAATACTGGAAAAAATTGGGTATGTCCTTAAATGCAGAATAGCTCATCAATACAGTCTGTCCATTTCCTGAAAATAAAGAAATAAATATTATATATAATAATAATAATGTATAAAAGAAAAAATGTATATAATAAAGTTTTAAGAACAAATTTCTAATAGCTAGTTTCTTTTGTCTTCTCTATGATGACAGTACATAATATTGTATTAGTTATTTTGCAAGATACACTGGTATTTAGCTTGAAGTGCAATCAACAGGGTGTTCGCAGGGACTTAAAAAGTCTTAACATTTCTTAAATTAAATTAAACTTGAATTTAAAAAAACTTCAACTTTAAATTCCGAATTTTAGACCTCAAATTTGCTGAAATAATGTGTTGTAGGTCTTTAAAATATTTTTAACAGGTCTTAAGTTTCCTATGTCCATTTAAAGTTACCCAGTCAAACAAACACCCATACAATCACCAGCAATACATACAGATCTTAATAACACTACTACAAATAATAAAATCTAAAAATTGTACTTACCGATATGGTTTAAATATCTTCCTTAAAATAACAATTGTTGTCATTGTTTTAACTGGGCCTTTGAAAATTTCCTTAGGGTTTAGCTTTGTGTAAATCTGAAATTTTAATTTATAATGGTCTTAGAAAGGTCTTGAAAGTCTTAAATATGTCTTGATAAAACCTGCAGAAACCCTGAATAAAAAGGCTTGTTAGCTTGACCAACTAATTTGGTTAACTAGGTATATTAGCTTAGCTAAGCAAGTCATTGGACAACAGTGGTTTGTTCTGTAGCCAATCAAGATAAATGATAATAATAATTGAAGGGGTCTAATAATATTGACCTTAGTAGTTTAATCTAAATATTATACTTTATGCTTTAGCAGGCCACTAGCAAATGATGGTCTCAAAGGTAAAATGCATGGACCTAAAAGTCAAACAACGATTTAAGTTTCTGTTAACCTACAGCACCTTAAGGGGAAATCCCACTAGTGGCAATTTTCAGTAATAAAAGGCAAGGAGTCATTCATTTTAAATAGAAGTAGGCTATCAGAGACAAAGTGATCAATAGACACCGTGAATAAATGCTCTAGCAAATATGAGTAGGGGTATAGACATCGAAACTCACATCATCCACCTCATGATACACTTAGTACAGCATCTAGATAACATCAAACTCTTAATATGAACAACTCGTAGGAGGATCTTGTAAACTAAAATGACTTTGCTTTGTAAATGAACTTTCCTAGAACTGCTCTCACTTGCATCATTCTTGCTCTCTGGCATGTCCAGCTCACTAAATGTCTTGAACATACTTCAAAAGAACATCACGCTTTTATGCTAATACTGTGTGTACGTTTCTGCTGTCAGAGTGAAAGCAGCAGCAGCAGCAGTGTGTCCACCATGTTGGTGACCCAGGACTACGTGGCTCTAAAGGAGGATGAGATCAGCGTATATCAAGGAGAAGTTGTGCAGATATTGGCGTCTAACCAGCAGAACATGTTTCTAGTATTTCGTGCCGCCACAGAACAAGGCCCAGCAGCTGAGGGCTGGATCCCCGGCTACGTTCTGGGTCACACCTCCATCATCATTCCCGACTACCCTGATGGAACCCTCAAGTGAGGATTATTAATTGTTATTTGTTATATAGACAGACTGTTCAGTCAGATCTAAAGTGAAGACACACCATAAGTCTTCATAACTGAGTAAACTATGTTTACCAGTTCTCATGTATCATGGCTGTAGCAAGGACAATGATAATACGCAGCTCATGGAAATAGTACCCAGTTAGCTAAATAGGTAAATTATGTTAACCAGTACTTTCTTAGGTAAATACATTGTACAGTAAGTGCCAGATATTATTATGTTACTATTAAACAGTTGCATTTTACCATTTTTTAATCAGTTAAACAGTTGCGTTTAGTCAATCTCCGGGCCTGGTGGTAAAACTTTTCTAGCTTAGCTTAGCATAGATAATTGAATCAAACTGTTAGCATCTTGTTCAAAAATGTAAAAAATAGATTTGTTAGTTTTCCTTAATTTTCAGTTTAAAGCTAGAGTCTTCTATAGTTGCTTCATTAAAACATTATATTCTCACTCAGGCGTAATGATCAAGCAACTTTTGCTGCTGTACCTTGGCTGTAGCAGGCACAATAATATTAAGCAGCACATGTAAATAGTCGCCAGTTAGGTAACTGGGTAAATTATGTTAACCAGTACTCTCTTTGGTAAATACATTGTATAGTAAGTGCCAAATATTACTATGTTACTATTAAGCAGTTGCATTTTACTATTTTTGAATCGTTCAGCCGATCTCCGGGTCTTGCGGTAACACTTTTTAGCTTAGCTTAGCATAGATCATTAAATCAAACAGTTAGCATCTAGCTCAAATGTAAAAAACAGGAAGAGTTTGGATAATTTTCCTTAATTTTCCATTTAAAGCTTGAGTATTCTGTAGTTACTTCATTAAAACACTAATTCTCACTCAGGCGTAATGATCAAAGGACTTTGCTGCTGTAATGTAGCTGGCATAAAATTACGCAGCACATGAAAATAGTTCCTAGTCAGCTAACTAGGTTAAATTTAAAATATTATACTATATTATATTATTCATTGATTTTTTTGTCGGATAAGTCCCTTTATTAATCCGGGGTCACCACTATATTATATTATATTATATTATATTATATTATATTATATTATATTATATTATATTATATTATATTATATTATATTATATTATATTATATTATATTATACTATACTATATTATATTATATTATATTATATTATATTATACTATATTATATTATATTATATTATATTATATTATATTATATTACATATCTCCAGATAGATTTTTAGTGGAGTAATTACTTAAATTACAGTCCTTTCATTAAACAGATCTATTGTAAAACTTGTAGAACTGTGTTCCAGTTTTTTGGCTAACTTTATCCTATGTTTGATGTGTTTGAATTCCTTTTAAAGCTTGGAATGCAGCATAACACATGGTATTCTACAGTATTTAGATATATTAATTACTAAACCTCAGTAATCTAACCAAACACACAGATATCTAATGTATGAAAATACATGCAAATTACATACATGACACACAAGTTCATAATTGGATTTTCCATGTATTTCTAAATGGGAATGCATTACTTATAACATTTTAAAGCAAAGTAGTGAAATACATTTGTAAAAAAAAAATGACCTTTCCAGCCATAGTCTCAAAACCATAATATATGTCACACTTAAACAGGATACTTAGTGTATAAGAATTTACAGGGTTTTATTTTTAAAGAGACAGTTCACCCAAAAATTAAAATGTATTCACTATTTATTAAGTCTTAAGTGGTTCTAAACTCACGAAAGCTGAAAACTTGTAACCATTGACATCAATAGTAGGAAAATCAAATACTATGGACGTAAATGGTTACAAATTTTAAGCTTTCTTCAAAATATATTGTCTTTAATGTTCGACAAAAGAAAGAAATATTTAAAACAAGTAAATGGTGTGTAAACAATGGCAGAATAGTTTTGGGGGGGGGTGAACTGCCCCTTTAATAAAATGAAAAATTAAGATATATAAGACTTATATAAAATATAAAACTTGTAAAAAAATTGACAAAAATAAAAGGAGACACTTTATTTTGAATACAATTATTGTTCTCAGTAAACAGGCAAATATATGAAGCATATAAATAGATGCTTTGTGAGATTGTGTTGATTCTGAAGTAACCACTTACTTCCCTAGTAGAAGCCACAGGTCTTTGAAGCATTCATCTAATATTAATAGTCCTGTACCTGTGAATTGGCTCGCTCAACGCTGCTGTTTTTGTCACTCAGGAAGTCTACATCATGGCACACAGCTTTACGCATTCGACGGAAGTCCGAAAAGAGAGACAAAGAGGGCAGAAAGGAAAGCAAAGCAGAAAATGGCTTTCGCAAGTCTAGAGATGGACCAGCAAATAAGGTTTCCGTAAAGGTAACACTGTAATCGCAGTCAAACTCATTATTTTTCAGGTTTTAAGCATTTCTGCAAATGACACGTTGCTTATTTGAACTCTTGCAGCTTCTGAATCCCAACTACATTTATGATGGTAAGAAACAATATTGTTGTTTCGTTCTTGGAAGTCTGTCTGAAAAGATTCAGACGAGCCTTCAGTCATAATGAAAACAGTGAAATGACAGTGTGTTTTTCTGAATTACCGGCAGCAGTTCCCCCAGAGTTTGTGGTCCCGCTTGCGGAGGCCGTGTGTGACAGAGGTGACAGTGTGACACTCCGCTGTAAGATCTGTGGGCAGCCCAAAGCCTCGGTCTGCTGGAGAGGGCCTGACCAGAGCACTCTCAGCAGCGGTGGAAGATACTCACTCACACACAGGTAAAAACACTGACTGCAGGTGGCGCTTTTACTCCGTCTTTCAAATCTAGTGTTAGAAATAGACATTTTGCTGCTTTTGTTATTAGTGTTAGCTGATGACACATGTTGCTATGCTAAATGTTCTAGTTTTAATTGTTGTCATGAGAACAATGAGCTATTTTACCTAAAGGGAAAGTTCACCCAAAATTAGCATTTTTACTATTTACTCACCCTCATGTGCTTGTAACCTTTTATGAGTTTATTTCTTCCATTGAAAACCTGTTACCATTGACTTTTTGTTGTAGAGAAAACAACTACTGTGGAAGTCAGTGGTTACAGATTTTTAGCATTCTTCAAAATATCTTCTTTTGTCCTATTTTAAATAGATGCATAGTTCACCCAAAATGATCATTTTCTCTATTTACTCACCCTCATGTGGGTGGACCATTTATGAGTTTCTTCTGTTGAATGGAAAATGAGATGTTTTGAAGAATGCTGAAAATTTTGTAGTAGGGAAAACGTAATTCACCTAATATCAAAAATTGTACTATTTACTCACCCTCATGTGGTTGTAAATATTTATGAGTTTCTTCTGTTGAATGCAAAAGAAGATATTTTGAAGAATGCTGAAAACATGTAACCATTGACTTTTTGTTGTAGAGAAAACAACTACTGTGGAAGTCAGTGGTTACAGGTTTTTAGCATTCTTCAAAATATCTTCCTTTGTCCTATTTTAAATAGTGGCATAGTTCTCACAAAATAATCGTTTTCTCTATTTACTCACCCTCATGTGGATGTATCCATTTATGAGTTTCATCTGTTGAATGCAAAATGAGATGTTTTGAAGAATGCTGAAAATTTTGTAGTAGGGAAAACGTAGTTCACCTAAAATCAAAAATTGTACTATTTACTCACCCTCATGTGGTTGTAAATATTTATAAGTTTCTTCTGTTGAATGCAAAAGAAGATATTTTGAAGAATGCTGAAAATATGTAACCATTGACTTTCGTAGTAGAGAAAACAAGTACTGTGGAAGTCAGTGTTTACATGTTTTTAGCATTCTTCAAAATATCTTCTTTTGTGCTGTTTTAATCAAGGGGATAGTTCACCTAAAAATGTAGTATTTACTCACCATCAGGTGGCTGTAAACGTTTATGTTTCTTTGAAAGCAAAATATGATATTTTGACGAATGCTGAAAACTTAACTATTGACTTTCATTGTAGAGAAAACAAGTACTGTGGAAGTCAGTGGTTACAGGTTTTCAGCATTCTTCAAATTATCTTCTTTTGTGTTGAACAGAGGAAAAGGTTTGGATTAGGTAAAGAATGATTAAATATTGGGCGAAGCAGTGGCGCAGTAGGTAGTGCTGTCGCCTCACAGCAAAGAAGGTCACTGGGTCCCCGGTTCGAGCCTCGGCTCAGTTGGCGTTTCTGTGTGGAGTTTGCATGTTCTCCCTGTGTTCGCGTGGGTTTCCTCCAGGTCCTCCGGTTTCCCCCACAGTTCAAAGACATGCGGTACAGGTGAACTGGGTAGGCTAAATTGTCCGTAGTGTATGAGAGTGTGTGTGAATGTGTGGGTGGATGTTTCCCAGAGATGGGTTGGGGCTGGAAGGGCATCCGCTGCGTAAAAACTTGCTGGATAAGTTGCCGGTTTATTCTGCTGTGGCGACCCCGGATTAATAAAGGGACTAAGCCGACAAGAAAATGAATGAATGAATGAGTTCATTAGACGCTGGATTCGAACCGAGTTCATGCTCGAACGTGTCAAAACATGTTACCATGCGTTTACCAGCTACGCTACTCACACTTTTAAAGACACTGTAACATTTTACATCTATAAATGACACTATTTCTTTTTTAATGTTCAAACCCAACTGTGTTAACCACATCAGCTAAACTCTCCCACTCTATTTTTTTCTTATGTTATTAATTCTCGAGGACAAACTTGCAAATAACACCGTTTTCCTCCGGTCTACCTCTGAAAGCAGCACCTCCAATTCACATTCTGTTCAAAGTTTCTCTTTTTGCTTGCTTTTGCCATTGCTTTTTCGTTGGGTTTTGCCAAAGTAGAGTCATTAGCATATTCATACGGGGGAGGAGGCAGGGAAGGGTTTTGCGCTCGTGCATGTTGCGCTCAGTTTCACGTTCATTCGGATGTACAAAGAATATGCATGTTTCATACATCTAAATTTTTTTCTGCGTAATGTTTTAGTATGATTTCGTACATGAGACCCCAGGAGTTTAGAGTGCCCACGAGGCTATCGTCACTGACAAGATTGTATATTTTATACTGTAGTGTCCTGTTAATTTATTGTGTTTTAAACAGTTTTTGAATAGACAGCACAAAGCTTGTTTTGCTGTTTATTGATTTTTATTAGCTAATTCTTGTGTTTTTGTCCAGTGAGACAGGAGAGGTCACCCTCCGTATCTCCACTGCCACTCTGGAGGACAGCGGCACATACACCTGCATCGCCTCAAATGACGTGGGCTCAGTGACATCATCAGCCTACCTCAGAGTGCTCGGTCAGCTGACTTTATCAATCTGTTTATTAATCTTTTACTTTTTAGTTTTCTCCACGTTTGATAATTGAGTCTGCGACATTGTTATTTTGTACATAGGCACATCCTGTGACGGAATTCTCTGGAAGGATAACTTTGAGTCTCTCTACACTGAAGTTATGGAGCTTGGGAGGTACTGCACAAATTAACTGCTGAAATAAAACACAACCTTCTTCTATGCAAACTACTGTACTTATGTTTTATAATAGCTAAAAATATGTTTGATGTTCCTCTTTAGAGGCAGGTTTGCCGTCACTAAGTGGTGTGAGCAGAGAGGAAGCAGGCGATCTGTGGCCGCAAAGCTCGTCAACAAGAAGCTAATGCGTCGAGAGCAGGTGGTTCAGGAGCTGGGGGTTTTACAGTGTCTTCAGCACCCTCACCTAGTGGGCTTGCTGGACACCTACGAGACCCCAGCCAGCTATGTTCTCATCCTGGAGATGTACGTGTAATGTATAGTCTTCACACAATTGACTCTAGAACTGTTACATGGAACAAAATGATCAATTGCTGTTTTATTTTTAATTTTTTTGTAAAGTTCATAACAGATTTTTGGTAAAATATCCTAGTGATATTTTCCAGTTATTGACTTTTACAACCCATATTATAATTTATTTTATATATTATTTTTTTTTCTTTTTTAAATATTTCCCAAATGATGTTTAACAGAGCAAGGAAATTTTCACAGTATGTCTGATAATATTTTTTCTTCTGAAGAAAGTTGTATTTGATTTATTTTGGCTAAAATAAAAGCAGTTTTTAATTTCTTATAAATTATTTTAAGGTCAATATTATTAGCCCCTTTAAGCTAGATTTTTTTCGATAGTCTACATAACAAACCATTGTTACACAATAACTTGCCTTATTACCCTATTCTGCCCAATTAACCTAGTTAAGCCTTTAAATGTCACTTTAAGCTGTATAGAAGTTAGGGATGCCACGGTTCTCAATATAATATTGAACCGTACGGTACGACCTCCATGGTTCAATACGTGCTTGTGAATTGCGGTTTTCTGGGTTTTGCGTTTAAATAATTTATGTGCGTTTTATATCTCCCCGAATTGACTGTGTGTGCCTGTAAGTCCATGATCTGAGATAAGGAAACTCCTCCCCTCGAGTAAATATCCAATCACTATGCTCTGAAGTTAGGGGGCGCTTGACCATCATTCCACACTTTAACATTGCGAACGGCGTTAAATTGAGGCAACAGTACCAGGAAGCGCCGGCGAAGTTAGGCAATAGTACGAGAAAGCGCCGCTGTCTTTCAAATCTGCTGTGTGAGGACATTTTAGTTTTGCTGGTAAGCATAATGCCAATAAAAGAAAAAACGGTGAACAAAAAATAACTGTGTGCAACCATTGTTTTACATGTATTACCATGACTGCACATCTG
Organism: Danio rerio; assembly: GCF_052040795.2. Taxonomy (NCBI): domain Eukaryota; kingdom Metazoa; phylum Chordata; class Actinopteri; order Cypriniformes; family Danionidae; genus Danio; species Danio rerio. The sequence goes on along the minus strand of NC_141036.1, from coordinate 9,105,263 downwards.
CAGCGCCATCACCCAGCAATATCACTGTCTGACGGCAGAATAGCAGAGAAGGTAATAAAGTCCTCCAAATAGCAACAATCCCTCACTGAATCTACCCAACTGGTTCCGAGAGACACATAAAAATAACAAAGGCAGTGCGGGTGTTTATTGCTAAAGATTTGCAGCCGTTTTCGGTGATTAAAGATGTGGGCTTTTGTCATTTTATAAAAGCCCTTGATCCGCATTACAGACTACAGTCTCACATTTTTTTCAGCACCGAGATAATTAAGATGGTTTATTTATGTTTACTTAAGTACACATATTTTTCTTTGAAATGGCCAATTTATCTTTATTAACTTCACATGTATGTTTATTTTCAAAGTGTAGGGGTTTTATGTGTTCCCCAGTTTGTACATAGGCTACCAGCAGCTGTGAGATTTCAGTGTTAATTTTTTTATACAATACACCAGGAACTAGTGTCCTTTTCTTGGCTTTTAAGTAAAACAAAATGAGTATTGCAATAAATGGTTTTTATTTTTTTCTCCTTAACCTCTTACTGTTCCTATTGCCTATAGAATAAATAAAAACACACGTCAAGCCATGAGAATCGAACCGAACACCGTGTTAAAAAACCGAGGCATGTATTGAACCGTGGGCTAACTGTATTGTTGCATCCCTAATAGAAGTGTTGTGAAAAATGTCTAGTAAAATATTATGTACTGTCATCATGGCAAAGATAAAATAAATCAGTTAATAGAAATTAGTTATTAAGACTTTTAAACAAAGAATAAATGTTAAACAAACATACATACATACAAACATACATACATACATACATAAATGGAAGACATTCACAACATACCAAATGCAGATTCATAACTTACAATAGACAGAGCTTTTACATTTTTTCCCAGCTTTAAGAGACAAGTTTGTTAACAAAAAACTTAAATAAGGTGGAGATTTTGAAAGCCTGCATTTGAGAATAAAGAATTGACCATCTTAGATTATAAAATTTACTAAATTGTTATTTCTATCATTATTTTGATCATTAGTTTTTGCATTCAATGTTTTCAGCATAACTGCAGTAGAATAACAATCGTTCCAAAATGATTGCCCACTCTGACAATTAACAAATAAGTGACAAAAGGATTCCTCACAGTTTTTATAAAAGGCACATTCTTTCTCAGTATCCAATAATTTTGAGAGTAACAAGTTAGTTGGGTATAATTTGTGCAAAACGAACACTAGTCAGTGCTTCCCTTCAGTCTCAAGATTACTCACACTGATGCGTTAGCCACGCCCACTTATTTACATAAGTAGTCACTGTGTACATCTAATTTAAAAAATCAATTACGTTTGATAGCTTCTTCGACAGTAATAATATATAACATCTCTACACCCATCCCTAACTTCAGACATTACTTCATGAAGGCAGTGACATAATACATTTTTCAGCGCTTTACATTTAACGCTGGTGGTTTTAAGGTACAAAACCATCTCTGGTGGTACTAGTGTAAATGGAAATGGCAGTAATTTAGTAATTACATAAAGTGAGCAATGTTTAGTAATTTATATTGTTGTAACACATTTTGTCCCTTTTTTTGTGCACATCAGCGCTGATCAAGGTCGTATCCTGGACTATATTGTTAGCTGGGGGAACTTGACTGAAGAAAAGGTGTCTCTTTACCTACGGGATGTTCTAGAAGCTTTACACTACCTTCACGCATGCAGGATTGCTCATCTTGACTTGAAGGTGGGCCTTTCTATACAATTATTCTTAAACAAATCTGGAAAGGTTGTTTTCAGATGATGTATTCACACTTTGTTTCATTTTCACTGTTAAAATTTACAAACAATTCATAATTCAAATGACATTTCATACACGCTTTAATAATGCTTTACGAATTATATATCACCAACAGATTCAAATAGAAGCTTAATCTTTAAAAACAGGCATAATTAAAAGGAGGTTTATTTAAGATACTGCTTTTTATGTTTTCGACTTACTTATGGAATGATTTGAATCAGTGCAATAAATTTGGGTACATTAAGAGCTTATTTTATTTTATTAACATAAATATTGTCAAGAAATGTCATTTCTAGACCTACAGTAAAACAAAAAGCTTATTTCTATAATACATATGCAGTTTTGTAGTTATGTCATATAAATTTACCACATATGACTCTATTTTAACGATCTAAACCAAAAGTCTAAAGTAGTGGTCACCAAACTTGTTCCTGGAGGGCCGGTGTCCTGCAGATTTTAGCTCCAACCCCTAACCAAACACACCTGAACAAGCTAACAATAAGCTTTTAATAGGTATACTTGAAACACCCAGGCAGGTGTGTTGAGGCAAGCTGGAGCTAAACCCTGCAGGGCACCGAACCTCCTAGAACAAGATTGGTGACCCCTGCTCTAAAGCATTAAGGTCATGTCTGAATACACTTTTCATATTTTAAGGATGGGAAAATACAGTTTGTGCAATGGCGCATGGTCTAACAGGGTTGTGCTTATTCTCTTAATGAGTTATGAGTGTGTTTTGAGCATAATGTGCATTAAACCAATCAGAGTCTCATCCCTTTAAAAGTCAGTTGCGTCACGCCATGGCGCATTTGCTATTTACCTGTACATGGCGAACTTTGTAAGTGGATAAACTGAAGCGTAGCAAAAAAACAGTTAAACAGACCATCTACGCAAGAATAAAGAATGAGCCTCCTCCATTCAACCACTTTACTTTCTCTTTACTTTTATACCCTTTACTCATTCATTCTCATACATTCGTGATTTAAGGAAATGGTGGAAAAGCACTCCACTGAAGAAATTCCCTAGCCAGCATATTTAATTTTGTTTGTTAAGAGCAAAGATTTGCTTTAAAATTCAGTTCTAATTTTCAGCAAACAAATAAAAGAACAATAATAACTAAGTCACGTCAAAAGTGAGTTATATTCAAACACGCGTCCTGTTCTTATGCTCCATATGAAGATGCAGACGTCTCCAAAACCAGAAAGGTGGAGAAATCTGAACTTGTTTTTATTATTAATTTTTAAACAAACAAATATTCATATGCATTTTTTCCAATTCCTTTTTATTATATTTTAAGTATCATGTACATACACATTTCCATGTGTCAGATCCAACACAAACCAACAAATGAACAAACAAAACAAAACAAAATTCATATGCATTTAATAGATAATACTGTTAATAGTAATAACATAATACAATGCAGATTGCCATGAATAAACTGTAAAAAACCCACCGAGATGGAGGCAGTGGTTTTTATATTTATGTAGAAAATAATAACTTTTGTAACATATTAATCCTTACATTTTTTTGTCATATGTAAAGATATTTGTGTATCGCTGTACATCCTGTGTGCATTAAGCAATGTCTAAGCATTTGGACCCGCTGTTTCAGTTCCTCAAAATAACAAAACTCCAACAATGCGCCTTAACACATCTCCTGTTCAGCACACCCATGAGTCCACAAAGTGGCGCAAATGGATTTGCTATTTAAACAACATAGCGCAAAACGTCAAAATTACTGTTGCACTGGTCTGAAAATAGCAAAAAATCATGCCATACACATTTTGCGCCCTTGTTGTGCCGAGTTTATGAGAGGGCACTTCGAATTTTCTGAGTAATGTGTAAATGAAATCATCGAAAAATCATCATGTCCTGCTGTCAGAAGCATCATGTAAATCCATTAGTCATGAATAGTGTAAAATGTAAAGAATTCAGTTCCAGATTAATTGATTAAGTGGAATTTTTTACTGTTTTCTGTTGCAGAGTGAATTTCCCTGAACATTGTGTTATGAATCTTATACTTACTTTTAAAGTTATAGTTCACTCAAAAATGAAATTTTACTATGTATTCACCCTTAAATGTTTCCAAACCTTTAGGAGTTTCTTTTTGTCTGTTGAATACGAAAGAATATATTTTGAAGAAAGCTGAAAACCTGTAATCATTAGTAGGAAAAACAATGGAAGTCAATGGTTTCAGGTTTTCAGCTTTCTTCAAAATATCTTACGTTGTGTTCAACAAAAGAAAGAAACTTAAGTCAAGGTTGATTAAATGATGACAATTTTTATTGCTTGGGTGAACTATCACTTTTTATATAAAGTAAAGTCACCTTTCATATTTTGTTGAATGTATTGAATGAACACAGCAGCTATTTTACATTTTACATGTACTATTTGTAAACAATTTTTTTTTTAACTTTTTCTCTAAACTGACTTGCTTTATAAATGAGGGCTGCAACAATCTTTTTATCACATGAGACGTATTGACAATGCGTTCATTTGTTTTGTAGAACAGGGTAGAGAAAGCAGACACTAAGAGATTTTATTTAAAGAAGAACAGGATGCAGTAAAGTTCAGCACATATGATGAAATTGAAACTACTGCAGCACAGTTCCTCACATAAACAAAGCAAATATAACAAGTTCTAACCTCTTACTACTGACACATACTTTTATTAATATAAATAATTGCAATAAAAAAACTGTTAATAAATTATTATCAAAACATTTGTTAGGCAAACAAAACTTACTAATAATATAATTTATCAATATATGAAAGAAAGAATAATAAATCTATATTTCATGTGTCTATGATACTTTAGAAGTTACTTTTGTTACTGAGCTTTGAGCAAATATTTTATATATATAGTAACAAAAGTAACTTCTTTTGTTTTGCCCTTTGTTTTGAGTTTTTGTCCTAACCATTTGTGATGACTATACGTCATGGTTTTTATTTTAGTGATGGTTTCTATTTCTGTGATCTCACAGCAGAACAACAGCATAAACTACTGTGACATTGATGATCTCACATGCTCATCATGTGCTTTATTCAGTGTTAAATGTTACCAGTATGAGTTTGAATACCATTTTACATGCCATACTGAAAGCAGCATCTGATAGTTTACCTCAGATCTTAAAAATAAAATAAATAGCAAACAGTTTAAACAACAGCAAATCAACATCATCAGTCACTCATCATGTACATTTAATAATCTTAATGAGGTAACTTGCATATGAAGAGTTTAGATGCAAAACCCTCTAAATCCATCAGACCTTTTTTTTTTGTAAATGAGCATTTTCTAGCAGGCTCCTCTGATTAGGTTCAGAAGTTTTATTTTATATGTAATAATAAGGTTATTAGCTTGTAAATAATTTTTATCTTTTTTCAAAAATGTCACTATAGACAATGCTTTGGTTTTTAACAAGGTAGATTTTCTTTGCCATCAAAACCAGCTAAATCCACGTGTGCTTTTTTTTAGCAAAAACCTCTAAATCAACCTATTGGGACAAGACAGTGTAATTAGTTGTAAATGAAGATGCCATTAAAAATTATATTACCAACCATAAAACACATTCCACCAACCACCAAAAATTGAAAATACGTCTGTCAAGTAAGTGGCGGTTCATTCCACTGTGGTATCCCCTGATGTGACTAAGCATTAAGAAAATGAATGAATAAAATTTGTCAATAAGTGCATTAATTAATAACATTACAATTGACATTAATTAAATCTGTTAACAATCTGATGTCATTTCTGATATTTGGCATTTGGATTTAATGTAAGTAGAGCAATGTAAACAAGCTTGTTAGATTCAAATAATGTAGTGTAAAAACATTGTAAAACATCAATATCTGTGCACTGTCCATTACTAAAAATTTATTTATTAATAATTTATTGAAGTAATATAAATAATGTATAGTTTTATACATTATATTTATCTTTTAAAACATAGCTTGCATTAGCAAATAAAACACAAGATAAGGCCTACTGTGCAAAAAAGAGGATGTCTCTCAGAAGCTGTCATTTATTCATCCTTGCTATACTCAATGTCTTGGTCTCTTTTTCATCCATTGTTTATTCTCATCCGCCTGTTAAGTGGTGACGTGTTTGTAACGTATGTAATACTGTTTCCGGGTCCAAGCCGCCACTCATTTGAGTGGAGAAATCATTCGTTTATGATCACGTTTTATTCCTATTACACATTAAAGTTAATTTTACATAAAGTGTACACAACAATCTCTGGACTTGCTGCATAACAAATACCAAAAAATTAACAATTTATAAAAAAAAATCACTTTCTGGCCATTGGATATTAGGCATGGACATATATACTGCGATCGTGATTTTCGAAAGCCTTAAATCGCTTTGTAAACGTTTATTAATACCATTTCATGAGTCTCCCCATTCAGTTGAATAGAGCGCTTGGACCCCGAAGCCGCTTCGCGTGACGTCACATTTAACAACCGGATAGCATCCATGCGGGATAAAAGAATGGCATCTTAACTTCGTCTTTCATGAAATGGAGTTGCTGTTTTAATGTAGCTATAATAAATCGAACTCATTCAAAGTAGCGCCACAGCGCAAACAAATGTTATGAATGCATGTTACTCTCCGACTGTAAATTTGTGTTTTTTTTTTGTCTTAGAATCCATATTATTGTCTTATAATAGTTTTGTTTTTAGGTAAGAGACAATTTCATTTGCCATTCACTGACAGTCGGACATTTCATGCAGTTAATCAAACTTCATCTTTTAAAATCAAGATCGGAACAAAATAGTCTCCTCATAAAAGATGGCGTATCAGTGCGCTGCTACATTGAAAACATATGATTCGATTAGTGCCTTCTGATTGGTTCTCGGAATATAGTTGCGTTTGCTGTTAAAGGCAAGTGGCGCTTAGGCTTTTGCAAACTAACTGTTATTTCTGAATGCGCTGATGTTACGATTTTAGATGATTTCAATCAAATCTGTTTGTTCAACATATAGTACGTGCCTAAAGGCTGATTTATAGTTCTGCGTCAAGCACACGCGTATGCTAGATTGCAGCCTGCGCATGGATGCATAACCCTCGCCGTGGACGTCGGCGTCGCTGACGCACACCTCTCAAAAAATTTAACTACACATTGCAACGGCGCTCAGCGTAAGCTCTGTGATTGGCCAGCTTGGTACCGCTTGACAAGTGTGGGCGGAACTGAGAGCCGCGCAAGCCAGATGGAGCAATTGTGTGGAGTCCTGTGAAGGAGCTCCGGATGGAAAGTTTTGTTTTTTGTTTACCTCATGGTTAAAGTTGTTGCACGTCCGCCGGTTCCTGCCTCAAAATGAGAGAGTTTGAACCCCATGTACATTAAGGAAGCATTCAGAGAAAAACAAAACACCAGCGAAGAAACTCGACACAGAGGAACATAAACACCTCACTGCCAGCTAGCGTTTCGGAAGTGTTATTGCAGAGCAACAGAAACAGCGCACAGAAGTATGACTGCACAGCTACAAGCGTTGCATGTGCCTTGGGTCACACCAATCACCTGACGTAGAAGTATAAACTAGGCTTAAAGCATTCACTCAATGTCGTTATCTCATTTTTGGCAGAAGGGGCGTTTAGCGGCTTTTGCATCTGAACCCTTCATATATGGGACACATGGGAGTGCAGTTCATTATTCTGCCTTAATCACTACCAGTCCTGTAATCAGCTGTAAATCTCTAGCACCTGTGTTTAGCTGGAGCAGCATTTACTCTTACAAAGCCATTGGCTGCTTCCTAAATCACCTACTGTTCACTAAGCTCTGTGATTGGTCGGCTTGGTAGCGCTAACCAATGTGGGCGGGACAGAGAGTCGCGCAAACTCGTCGGAGCGAGAGTTTACAAGTGTTGAGTCTCATGAAGGAGCTCCAGATGGAAACTGTTGTTTTGTATTTACCATATGATTAAAGTTGTTGCTTGACTGCCGGTTCCCGTCTCAAAAGGAGCGAGTTTGAGCCACATGTACATTAAGGTGGCATTCAGAACAAACAAAACACCAGCAACATAAACACCTCACTGCCAGCTAGCGTTTCGGAAGTGTTATTGCAGAGCAACACAAACAGCACGCAGAACTATAAATGCACGGCAACGCACAAGGCATGCCCCGTGGGTCTCGCGGATCACTCGATGCAAAAGTATAAACCAGGCTTAAGGCTGCGCCGGACCATTTGCGTATGCTCGACGCAGAAGAGCTGGGTCATGCGGTAAGGAAGTAATCTAAAAAAAAATGACCTGGAAAACTTAGATCCATTACTGAATGTCGATTTTGATTACTTTTCGATTAACCATCCAGCCCTATCACATCACCATATTTCCCCCACATGATGTCCAAGATAATCATAGCTTTTGCTAAATCATAAATGCGATTATATATTAATTTGTTGCCCTAATTTTTATGCTTCCAAAAAAACATCAATCCATCGTCAACCTAACCCATACACCACCGGGGAGTTAATGCATGTCTTACTAAGCAGATCAATGTCTTTTTGTAACAAATATGCAATTTTTTTATTATAATCTTTAATCACTTCCACCAGTGACCGAATGCACAACTGACGTATATGACGTATAAGTACCTTATATTTTGATGCTGCCTTTTTCCTCTGTAATTACTGCCCATTATCCCACACTTATTATCTGCTTTATGTGTGTTTCAGCCTGAGAATGTATTAATCGAGCAAACGTCAGCCAAGCCTCTAGTCAAACTGGCGGACTTTGGCGACGCGGCGCATCTCTCCAACACCCCTTACATCCACCCTCTGCTGGGCAGCCCTGAGTTCTCGGCCCCAGAGCTGGTGTTGGGTGAGCCCGCAGCTCTGGCGTCTGACCTCTGGAGTTTAGGGGTGTTGGCGTACGTAATGCTCAGCGGCGCGTCTCCGTTCCTGGACGAAAGTGTGGAGGAGACCTGCCTCAACATCTGCCGCATCGACTTCAGCTTCCCGGAGGACTACTTCCACGGCGTGAGTCAGGCGGCGCGGGACTTTATATGCATGTTACTCCAAGGTGAGCCATGTAGACGTCCCTCTGCACAGGTTTGCCTTCACGAGGAGTTCTGGCTACAGCCTGACACCACCTCCAGCGCAGCTCGCCTTGACACTTCCAGACTTATCTCTTTTATTGAGCGGAGGAAACATCAGAACGATTTACGCCCCGTCGCCAGTTTCCAAGCATTTCTGCGTAGTCGCCTTCTCAGTCAGACCTGAAAGATACGCTGGAGTGGAAATCCATTTAAGATATAGATGATACGCTGAAATCTCATCCTTGTTTTAGAGTCATTCTGAAACGGTTCTGGGTCTCTGTTACTGTAACTGCTGCTGACTAAACTCTCTGAAGTCCTTTTTCCAACCCTTCAAAACAATCATTTCAGCTACATGTTCGTTCTCTCTTTCCATGGACGACACTCACAAGGGGGAAATAAATGTGAATTAGGAAGGGGGAATTCGTTTGCTTTCGAAGTTTGTTCGTTTGTTTGAAAGGTTGTTCCCTGAGCCAGGTTTAGCTTTGTGTTTGGACAGTATTTGAATCAGGTTGTTTCAATGGAGTACTGTAATTTGAATCGCTACATTCAGGAAAGACTACATTTTGTACAAACCATGTATAGAAGCACAGCAAAGATCTTTATCCTGAACGTTTTGGAGAATAAAAGCAAAATAAGCTTATTTAAATATTTAAAGGGAAGTTCAATTGGTTGAATTATTGGTTGGTATTCATCTCCATGTTTAATAAGCATACAGTCCTACTGGAATTCAATCGTAACGAATAATACAACAGAATTTAATCAAATAAGCTTAGCGTCGTTTCAGTTCTGTCCATCAGCCTTATGTTGTAAATAAACTGGACCTGCCTTCGTTCATATTTCATTTGCAGTTTTGGAAATGAGTGCTTTCTCATTGGCTGATCGTGACTTTCAACTGACCGTTTACAATCGGTATCCGCGCAAATGTGCACTCTTTGTAATTTTGTTGAAATGTGCAATGTTGGGGCTTGAACATTTTTGCAGCTATTTCTAACGATTCATGTCAAACTGTTATGTACATGTATCAGCCACTGCGAGTTGAGATATGATGTGTACGTGGCTCTTTTGATGAGTTCTCCGTGTTCAGTATTTTTTGGGTAAGCTTAAGCCTCATTGGTGAACATCATCTGTGTCTTCGTCGCACCTCCATGATGAATGTCGTTATTTTTATCGTTATACCAAAGTTAATGCTCATGTACCTAAATGCTTCTTCTCCCTATTTGGTGGTTATAATTTGTAACAATAAGTTATGAATGCAATTCTGACTCCCGACGCGGGAGTTTACATGTACTGATTGTTGATTTATTTATTGTGTCTTGTTCGGTTTTCGCTAATCGAATTTTACGAAAGTAGTGCTTCGTATTTGTCAGATTATTAGACGTTTTCATTTCCATATCTGCTCGTTGTAGCAGTAGTCTGTTAATGTAAGTTTGCATGACTAAATACCTTTTTAGTTTTGTTTCTTTGTTTTCAGTTCACTTTGTTTTAAATAGAATGAGATGAATCGTTCCCTGATGTACAGGGGGAAAATACCAATTTAGTTGCCTCTAAATTGTAGGTTTAAAGCTGAAGAGGCAAATTGCGTTTGTCTAATGACCCAAAATTGTATCTCTTGTCACTAAAACACTTAATTTCTAAATTCCGAAGGAGGTAAATTACGAGCTGGGTCAGTAATGTTGGATTGAGTTGTTCATGTTTTATTTAAGTTAGTTTCTCATGATGTATAGCTGTACAGACACCATAAAAACTGGACGTAGCGACATTGTTTTTTTACATAATGTCATTTTGAATGTTAATTTTGCATGTATATTTCTTTGTACATATACCATACATGTTTGCACATTCTGTGCTGTACATAAGTTACTTTACCCTCAGTTATTTTTTGAGATTAAACATCTGAAACATTTTATTCGTACAACTAGTCTCCTCATGTGTCCTATCATAAGCATAAGGGATCAGATACATTATATAACAGTAGCATTGTTTATGGTTTAACTTTGGTCACGCTTTAATTCTCCCTATTAACAAACTATTTATTATTCAAGAGTTCTCATTTAGCTGATGATTGATAATAAGGCATATTTGGCATGCTGTCCCAGGAGAGAGGCCTAAGCTCAGAATATCCTTGAGCCCGGGGATACTTGAGTTTGAGCTCAGGTAGGTCTCGAGAACTCTCCTGCTTGTGAACTGCTGAGATAAATTTGACTAAGAGTTGCCTTAGGATGCTGTTTTGAAGTAGTCAATTTGCTTATAGTGTATGTCTTAGGACGATGGGAGGAAACTGGAAAATCTGAGGAAAAGCCACGCAAACATGGGGAGAACGTGCAAACTCCGCACAGAAACGCCAACCAGCTCGGAGAGGACCGAACCACCGGCGTTCTTGCTGTGAGGCAACAGGGCTAACCATTGGGCCGCCATGGGGCCGTGGACCAGTACCGGTCAATGGTTCAATTGGTACCGGACCGCACAAGAAATCATTTAATTATTTCCATTTTATTTATCTGAGTCTGAACAATCTTTCATTTTGGAAAATCTTTTATTTTGAAAAATGACTGTATTCTCTCACTTACGTCTCGGTCACTTGAGCGCCCAAATTTAACCCACAAGCACTTGGAAAACGCTTGGAAATCTTTGCTAAGGGGAAAAGGCCCAGTGGAGGACCCACAAACTGCTAAGGAATGGATCCGCAATTCATTTGACAACAGATCAGATGAATCCAGCATGTATGTGCAAGAAGAAGGTCAACTCCTGGAGATCGCAAATGATGGAGGCCTTTTAGGGGCCATTCACTTGTCGTGACTTTTCTAGAGTTCCCGCAAGTTTCATATTTCCAGTGGAGGTGGCCTGTGCACGCAAGTGGCGTGAAACCAGATTCACACGGGGCTTCAGTGTTAACGCTTGACCAAGGGAGTGTCTGAAGTTGGGGCTGGCAGGATTGTCTTAGCATTGTCATCCAATGAAGTTAGTCCGCAATCAGCTACTGTCTGAGCTGGGGTATTTGAATGAAACAATCTGATTGGCTGACGTTTCCGTTGGCGCTTAAAGTTGAGAAATTACCAACTTCTGCAGTGAGCAACGCCACTGAAACAGCATCAGCAGATCCACAATGCAATTCGGCAACGCCTGACCTCACTCATTCAAAGTGAATGGGTAGTATTGACGCTCATTCGCACGAGGCGTGATGAAGGCTGACATAAGCCTGGCGCCGCAGCGTCAAAAATAACAGCCGGAAAGCCGTCCATACGGAGGTAAGCGTGAAAAGGACTGGCATCATACCGCCCTGTAATGTCAATTTAAAAAATGAAATGCAAATGAAATCTCCAGGAAGGGCTACTTTTTCAGAATGAGAATATGTTGTCACTTTTTCCAACTTGAGTGATGTGTGCATCAATCATGTCAAACGTTAAAAAAAATAAATAAAAAAACACTAAACCTGCACAGCGTCATTTTAAAAAATCCTGCCACAGGATGTCTATTCTATTCTTTGCATTGACTTATGTAAATAGCTAGCAATTGACGCTTCATCCACGTCTGATGTGAACACAGCATAACAATGCCAGCATACAGCGTACCATAAACAGGGCTGGAAATTAACCTTTTTGCTTGGTAGCACCGGTGCTCCTGACTTTAAAAATTTAGGCGCATCAGCCAAAATTTAGTCGCACTTATAAGCATCATTACTACAAGTTTTATACAAACATATTTATTGCATTTGAAATCAACACTAATCAAACTAACAAGCAAAAAATATATATATATGCAAGCGTGAGGAAAATATGTCTCTACGAAATCTCGTTATCACAAGAAAATACATTTTATAACAGAACTGATCTGACCAAAAAATACACAGAGCGCTCACCGGCCCTGCACGCACTGCTTGACATAAATGAATCTGTTAATGATATAACTGTGCTGTTCTCACGGGTCATGTCTGATATTGCACTGATGCTTTTGACATATACTGTACCTTATTATATGCATACGTCATGTTAATAGCAATACCGGTCTTTTCATGAGTTGCGATATTAGTTTACTCAGTGTAAGCCCGTTTGAGATGGTGTACGTGGTGTTAAATTTTACATATAGCTGCCCCTTGCACAGCAGACAGCATCTGGCGATTATATGAAGGATTAAATAGAAGCTCGTGCTAGATGTGACACGCAGTTACCTGAAAATTCCACCCCACAGACTTTTCATAGCGGACCTGAAGCCAATAGAATTCTCATCTTCAGCGCTTTACATTTTTTCGCGGTAGTAGCTCTCTTTGTCAAGCCAGAAGGCACTGACTGAGTGATTGACAGCTGATATCAACCAATCATTTGTGTTCAGTGCTAGAGCAGTGGACCAATAAGAAGAGCGCGAAGGCGGGGCAAGCATTACGGACTTGGCTTTGTTTACTGCAGCAAGTTGACATGACAGCTGTTTTAAACCATTCCTGGGCGCTGCGTTTCCTGTTTCAAGTGCAGAGATGCATTCTGCTTGAATGTCTCCCGAATCCGCGCATGTGGTGAACATTTTGCAGTAAAAACTGGTCGCACACAACAATTTTTTGCACTCGCACGAATGCTCCGAAATATATTTTGAGGTCGCATAGATAAAATTTCGGCCGCATATGCGACCAAAGTGGTCGCAAATTCGAGCCCTGCATAAACTAAAAAGGGTTTGGGTGGATATGCTAATTTCACAACTACCTCATTACACTCATTTTTTAATCTATTGAGCTGACCTAGTCTGGCGAGAGCACTTTTAGCTTAGCTTAGCATAGATCATTGAATCGGGTTAGACCATTAGCATCTCACTCAAAATTTTCAAAAAAGGAGTTTTGATTATTTTATATACTTTATACAGGCTGCAGAATATAATTGCGCCTGCTGCAGCCATGGCACAGGTAACTACAGAAGTCAAGTTTTAAATTTATTCTTGTATCAATTAATTAATTTATTTATTTATTTATTTTTATTTATTTATTTTATTTTATTTTGAATGAGATGCTAATGGTCTAATCTGATTAAATGATTTATGCTAAGCTAAGACAAATTGATCAGACCTGGTGATTGGCTGAATGGATTCAAAAATGCTAAAACTCAACATGTAAAATGAGCCTAATTAAATAAATAAATAAATAAAACAAAATCTGCCTTTAATAAAGTAATTAATTTTATATTTTGGATGGGGTCTGTGATGCAGAATAAGATCCTGCAGATACAGAATAAGTACTAAAATCAAACAACTAATATCTTATTAATAGGCAGGCATGAAGTAACTAGTCAATGGAAAGAATTGGTCTTTAAACGGTTTACCATAAGTTTGAAGTCACACATTTATCTACACTGATCTGAAGATTAGTATTTTTACATATTTCCTGTATTGTTCTCTTGAGGCTTGATTCAGACCATGTTAAAAACCATCCGGAGCTTCTGAGGAAACAGGCAGGTGTGAAAGTTGCATTTGCAGGTGCTGTGCACTTTGGTAAGATCACAAAACGGATAACTGACTAATTAAACCTCCCCAGATCTTATCGCAGTGTCTGCATGCAACTGAGCTGCAGATGCATTAGACTGTGAGAATTGTTTTAAAGGTCGAAACAGAAGCCATGCACAGACATCGATTTTAGCCTCGCTAGGACAAAGGTTTATTCATGTGTGCTGCTTTAATGTTCTAAATACTTAAGAGTATTTTGAAGACTGTATCTTAAGTATGCTTGACTTTAAAGTGTACTTTCGTTAGCTACAAGATGTGCTTCTAACGTGTTCACTTAGTAGGCTAAACAACCTCCTAAGTGTACTGTACTTGTTTATAATAAGTTTATAATACGTTTTAACTCTTAAGTTCTTATTTACAAATTTATAACATGTTTCCATTTATTAATTATGTATTTATAAGTACAAAAAAATTATGTATACAGTTAAAGTCAGAATTGTTAGCCCCTCTTTGAATTTTGTAATCTTTTTTAAAACATTTTCCAAATAATGTTTAACAGAGCAAGGAAATTTTCACTGTGTGTCTGATAATATTTTTTCTTCTAGAAAAAGATTTGTTTGTTTTGTTTCGGCTAGAATAAAAGCAGTTATTAATTTTTTAAACACCGTTTTGAGGTCAATATTATTAGCCCCTTTAAGCTATATATTTTTCCCACAGTCTACAGAACAAACCATCATTATACAACTTAATTACTCTAACCTGCCTAGTTAGCCTGATTAACCTAGTTAAGGCTTTAATTGTCACTTTAAGCTGTATAGAAGTGAAAAATATCTACTAAAATATTATTTACTGTCATCACAGCAAAGATAAAATAAATCCGCTATTAAAAATTAAATTAAAACTATTATGTTTAGAAATGTGTTGAAGAAATCTGCTCTCCATTAAAAAGAAATTGGGGAAAAAATAAACAAGGGGGCTAATAATTCTGACTTCAACTGTATGTATACTGTAAAGAATGATATGATCAGGTAGTCATATAAATAAAAGTCTTCAACTTTTCTATCAGTTTAATTGATGTAAATTTAAATAACTTGTAAAATTTATTTGACGCAGCAACAATTTTATTGAGTTACTTTTGGTTAACTTACAGTAAAAGGCAGTTTATGGTGTATATAGACAAACTAATTAACTAATTTAAAAAAATAAGTATAAAATGAATTACTGTTAATTAAGAATTTAATTACAGGTGCTTATAATGTTTACTTGATTTAAATACTAATAAATTCAACAGTTCTGTAGAAATTATTTTTGTAAATTCATAGTTGAAGTCAGAATTATTAGCCCAACCCCCACCCCTGTTTTTCCTTAATTTCTGTTTAACAGAGAAGATTTTTTTCAACACATTTCTAATGATAATAGTTTTAAAAATTCATGTCTAATAACTTATTTATTTTATTTTTGCCATGATGACATTACATAATATTTTACTAGATATTTTAGACACTTCTATACAGCTTAAAGTGACATTTAAAGACTTAACTAGGTTATAGGTCAACTAGGCAGGTTAGGGTAATTAGGCAAGTTATTGTATGATGATGGTTTGTTCTGTAGACTATCAAAAAAAAAATAAATAGAGTTTAAAGGGGCTAATAACATTGACCTTAAAATCGTTTTAAAAAAAATATAAAACTGCTTTTATTCTAGCCAAAATAAAAAAAATAAGACTTTTTCTAGAAGCAAAAAAATTATCAGACATTGTGAAATAGTCCTTGCTCTGTTAAACATCATTTGAGAAATATTTAAAAAACGGGAGCTAATAATTCTGACTTCAACTGTATTTTATATTATTTTATATTATTATAATATTATTATTATTATGATTAGTAGAATAATTATATAATTATTAACTTAAGTAGGTTACTGAGATGATTACACATGCTTATGAAACAATGAACTAAGAAATTATGATAGTCAATAATACATTGTATTTATGAAATATAATACTCAAATATTGTGACACTGTGAAAATGTATTTTAACATTATAAACTTAAAACCCTTTAAAAAAAAGTATAATTCTATTTGATAAAATGTTAATTAAAATGCTTAGGTATAAGTTTTTTATTTTAAATGTAAAGAATTAAGACAATATGTTGGGATTTATAGACATTTTAAGGTTTTGAGTAATGATGCAATTACCTTTAAAAAAAGTAGAAGTTATTTGATATTGTAAAAAATTGACCTCTGTGCTTAGTTTACTAATAGATTGGCATTGATATAGCATTGTTTTAGTCTTGAATTAGTAGATACTGTATTCATATTATTATGTAGATAGTAAATATATAGAAGGTGTAAAATAACTTTTAACCAAAACGTGCGTCACTGTTGTTTACGACACTTGAGCTTCTGTGGTTGGTTGCCTGATCGTGCGAATATAAGTGGTTTGTTGTTGTTTTATTTTTTTCTTTAGGTGTGAACAGAAGTTTTTTTTAATTGAAACTGTGGCTAATGCCTGTGTACAGACACCCACGCGTATATGGCAAGCCGTTTTGACATTTAATCAATAACCCATACTAGTATCTATTTTGCTGTTAGTGCTTATTTTTTTAAATACCAGTATCTTTTCCATTAAGTAATAGTACTTATTTGTTAGCTACAAATGCCTATTCTTTAGATACTAGTGCTTTTTCTTAAGCTACTAGTGTCTTTGTAAAGTTATAAGTGGGGTTAGACGGTGCAAAACAAAAATGTGCCCCAGAAAAAATCATATGTTGCCCAGTAAGCTTTGAGATATTTTTAACTTTATGCAAGTGTATTAATATGAACTAATTAATTCATATTAATATGAATTAATATTAATATGAATAAAGACATTAGTAGCCATTCACATTTGACATTTTTTGCACGCACAATTTTGTTATTCTCTATGTGCAACTGAAACTAAGCTGAAAGGTCACTGGTTCGAGCCTCGACCGGGTCATTTGGCATTTCTGTGTGGAGTTTTCATGTTCTCCCTGCGTTCGTATATATATATATATAATATATATAATATATAAATGTATATATATATATGTATGTATATATATATATATATATGTATGTATATATATATATATATATATATATATATATATATATATATATATATAAATATATATATATATATATATATACATACATACATGTGTGTGTGTGTGGTTGTTTCCCAGTGATGGTTTGCAGCTGGAAGGGCATCGCTTGCAAAACAAATGCTGGATAAGTTGGCGGTTCTTTCCGCTGTGGCGACCCCAAACATCGACCATGTCTGGGACAATTCTCAGCCAAGTTAATAACCTGTAACGCCCTGTTCACACGGGGCTTCAGCGTCAACGCTTGACAGAGGGCGTGTCTGAAGTTGGAGCTGAAACGATCGTCATAGAAGCGTCAGCCAATGAAATTCAGTCAGCAATAGGCCACTGTCTGAGCTGGTGTATTTGCATACAGCGATCTGATTGGCTGACGCTTCCGTCGGCGCTTGAAAAGTTGAGCTGGTCCCAACTTCTGCAGCGAGGAACGCTTCTGAAGCGCCGCCGACGGATCCACAATGCAGTTCGGCAACGCCTGACGTCACCCATTCAAAGTTAATGGGAAGCGTTGACGCTGACGCCCCGTGTGAATAGGGCGTAACTGACGCCCTGTTCACACACGCCCTATTCACACGGGGCGTCAGCGTCAACGCTTCCCATTCACTTTGAATGGGTGACGTCAGGCGTTGCCGAACTGCATTGTGGATCCGTCGGCGCCGCTTCAGGAGCGTTCCTCGCTGCAGAAGTTGGGACCAGCTCAACTTTTCAAGTGCCGACGGAAGCGTCAGCCAATCAGATCGCTGTATGCAAATACACCAGCTCAGACAGTGGCCTATTGCTGACTGAATTTCATTGGCTGACGCTTCTATGACGATCGTTTCAGCTCCAACTTCAGACACGCCTTCAGTCAAGCGTTGACGCTGAAGCCCCGTGTGAATAGGGCGTTAGACACGCCTTCAGTCAAGCGTTGACGCTGAAGCCCTATTCACATATATATATATATATATATATATATATATATATATATATATATATATATATATATATATATATATATATATATATATATATTGGGGCTAAAGCGATCGTTATAGCAGCGTCAGCCAAAAAAATTCAGCCAGCAATAGGCCACTGTCTAGCAGGTGTATTTGCATACAGCGATCTGATTGGGCCAGATATGAATGATGTATGAGGTGCCATGAATGAATCATGGCCATGTTTGGCCCACATGCTGTATGCCAGTGCCAGGTGAATGCCTACTATACCCGATTTATGCCAAGTTCTTTGCTACCTAATAATTAAATACTAGTAACTTTACAAAAGACATTAACTAAAGAAAAAGCACCAATTAATGAATAAGTACTAGTAGTTAATGGAAAAGATTCTGGTATAAATATTAAGCACTAGTAACTAATACAAGTACAGGTTATTAATTAAATGTCAAAACGTCTTGCCATATAGGCTACGGTCTGCACCTTTTGTGAGACGCACCATGGTCTATCACGACATCTATGCTCATATAATTCCGATACTCCAAGCTTCGAGGTGCGAGATAGCATAACTAGCCGAAAAAAAAAGCTGAAGTGATCTCGATTACCCTTTAGAAAATAAAACTTGAACTTCCACAAAATATGAATTCCCCTTTTAACACTGCTTTCTAAGAAGTCGTGAACAGTTTCCATGACTCATTGTCGTTTTCTGTTTGACATTAACGTTTGAAGCAAGTTTATAAATTGGTAAGAAGTTGGTGTGATGAGCTGCGCACAGCAAATATCTTGTAGCACCACAAGGAGGCGCCCATTGATTAAACCAAGACTTGATTCATCTAGTCTGTTTTGTAATCTTGTATGAAATGTTGTCAGTTTATACCAGTTAATCTGGGCCTATTTGTGGTTTGTAACTGTGGGCATGATTTGATCAGATATATTGTTGATTCACTGATAAATTGCATGAGATAACGTACAAATACCATGTTTCTTCTCTGAAACAGCAGTTGTTGATGCGACAACTGTTGGAGCACAGGTTTCTCCTAGTAGCCTTCTAATTCAGTCGATGTTTAAAAGGTAAGTTTTTTCTTGTGATCTGAATTAAAATAAATTAACTGAAAAGAAGAAAAAAATATTTGAAGTATTGCATTCTCTTTTTAAAAATGTTATTTTATGCATTGACAGCAACCATTGGGTTAAATATGTGTAATATGTAACAGCACTTTGGTTTCTCCATATTTGGTTTGTCCATATTTTACCCAAAATTGATTTCTTTGCCTTTTTAGAGACTAAATTCAGAACATACAAAAAAAAAAAAAAAAACCCTTTTGCGGTGTGAAGTAAAGCCACTTCCACTTAGGGAAGAAAAAAAAATACAGAACTGTGTTATTTAAATAAAATGATTAATCAGTCAAGCAAACTTCCTTATTTATAATGTACAGAAATAATAGGACATCGCATTTCTCAGGAGACAGTTGATTTGCTAATGAAACTTTGTCTATTTACATTTGAAAATGTTCGTGTGATTATTTAGCAAGTAGCATTTCTATTAGCTATGTCCAGTTTAGACAGCTGGTGTAATGTTGTATTTTGCATTATTTATTATGACAATATATATTTGTAATTACATATATATATATATATATATATATATATATATATATATATATATATATATATATATATATATATATATATATATATATGTGTATATATATATATATATATATATATATATATATATATATATATGTGTATATATATATATATATATATATATATATGTGTATATATATATATATATATATATATATGTGTATATATATATATATATATATATATATATATATATATATATATATATATATATATATATACGTGATTTTAATAAAATGTTTATATATATATATATATATATATATATATATATATATATATATATATATATATATATATATATATAAAATGTATTAAAATCACGTGCATTAATATATTTCCATTTATGCAGAAATGAGAAATTCAAAATGCATATACATTTCTTGTGACTTTAATGTTCAATTCATCTGCTTTCAACCTTTGTTTGCATGTGACCTAAAGGCTGCTACTGTGGCGATTCTTTTTATACAAAATGACAGCAAAGAAAATCCCCTCAATATTGAGGAAGCGAGACATTACCCAAGAGTTCTTATATTTTTACACCTAAGTGTATTTAGGAAACTATTAATTGTAATGCATTGATCTGTCTATGGTGTCATGGTGGCGCAGTGGGTGGCACGATCGCCTCACAGCAAGAAGGTAAATGGTTCGGGCCCCGGCTGGGTCAGTTAGCATTTCTGTGTGGAGTTTGTATGTTCCCCCTGTGTTCACGTGGGTTTCCTCCGGGTGGTTTCCCCCACAAGTCCAAAGTCATGCGCTATAGGTGAATTGGGTAAGCTAAAAAAATATCCATATGTGTAAATGGGTGTGTATGGATGTTTCCCAGTGATGGGTTGCAGCTGGAAGGGCATCCGCTGGATAAACATGCTGGATAAGTTGGCAGTTCATTCCGCTGTGGTGACCCTAAATTAATAAAGGGACTAAGCCGAAAAGAAAATGAATGAATGAATGATCTGTCTATGCAATGTTCAGTTCTTGCTAAAGTATAGTTAAAACTTTTACACCTCACCCATAACAGATTTTATTTTTCATTAGTTCCAATAGTTGTGTTCTTGTATCTTAAAAAGTGTACATTAGAAAGCTCTTGCTCTATGTAATCGATAAAAGCTTGCATGCACTTTAGTTTATAGTGGTTCTCAATTCCGGTCCTCAAACATATCTCCCCTCCCACAACTCACCAACATCCCACCCTCACACCCACACCCCCGGCTCATTTAGTATGTCATCCTAATTTTAGATCATGAACTAGTTTACAAATAGAGATAAATATCTTGATCCTGGTTTGTCAAATACTAGGGGGTGGGGTTGCTTGAGGAGACAACAATTGAGATCCACTGGTTTAAAAGTAATTCAAGAGTTCACACTTAGCTGATAATCAATAAAGCGTATTTGGCATGCTGTCCCGGGAGAGAGCCCTGAGCTCGTAATATCCTCGAGCCCGGGGCTTCCTTCCCGTTAGAAGGGCGAGAGGAGAATTCGAGGTCAGGTATGTCTCGAGAACTCCCCTGCTTGTCACCGTGAGAAGTGTAAACTCAGGTTGTATTGGTTGATAATTTGTTTTAGTCGATTGGCTATGGTTTATGTTTTTGGACGGTGGGAGGAAACCGGGGAACCCGGGAAAACCCACGCGAACACGGGGAGAACATGCAAACTCCACACAGAAACACCAACCGGCCCGATGGGTTGGACCGGCGGTGTTCTTGCTGTGAGGCAACAGTGCTAGCCACTGGGCCACCGTGTCGCCCGATCAGAAAAAGTGGGAGGATGTAGGGGTGGAAAGGGGGGAAGCTTCAAGACGAAGATAACTGGAGTGAAAAACTCAGGTTATTTATAATGCTTCCGTAATCATCTAATAGGGCTGATTACGGAGCTAACAAGGAGCCAGCCGTGTTGATTATAAGCACCTGATCCTCTCGAAATTAGTTTATGAATAAACCACACAAAGCTACACTCTAAAAAATAATGTTTAGACAAAACAAAACAAAAATGATGTTACAGTTTGCATTAATATATTTAAATTACGACAAATTATTATCAACAAAATGAGGTTCAGACAACAAACTTTATTATGTTAGCCAAATCTTTTCCTCCTCAGAGGCATTTTCACATAGCAAAAGAACTCAAATTTTTAAGTCGAGTACTAAAAAAAAAATAAGTTGTTTAAATTAGTTTTTTAAATTAAAATTGAAAACAAATCCAGTGTCATGTACTTAATTACATGCACATTTTCAAATTTAGAACCTCAAATAACTTAAGTAGATGAAATTGTTTAATTTTTGGTTTGTATTCAAATTTAATGTTCATGCTTGTAAGAAATACATTAAACAACATTTTTGTTTTCCAGTAATTTTTAATTGTATTAAATCACAGGTTTTCATTGTTATACAAAACAAAACATGTACTTTCCCATATTATTAGCATAAAAAATAAAAAAGACATCAGTGTGTGGACTTAAAAATACAAAACAACTCCATTAGTGAGGAAAAATAGTTATCAACCCAATTTCTTTGGGTTGCTACAAGTTAAATATTGTTTTAAAGTTACTGACAGATATATTTACCTTTAAATTAGCCGCAATTTCAAATTGATGTATTTATCAATATTTTTTTGTTTTGAAAACTTCATAAAACAAGTCTGGCTGCTTAAAAGTTTTAATCTAATCAGCATTTTAACATTTTTAAGTTACAATAATCTATTAAACTATGTAGCGGTAACAGACCGCTTGAGTTATTTTTAGAGTGTCATTTCTAATGTGGGGTGAGCTCCTAAATTATGTTTAGCCAAATAATTGTTTTGTTTGCATTGTTATTATTTTTTTCTTCAGTTTATTGAATATGTTTAATAAATTAAACTCTGCTGAAAGCAATCCATTGATTTTTCAAACCACTTTCACTTTGTAGCAGGGGTGTCAAACTCAGTTCCAAAAGGGCCGAAGCCCTGCTCAGTTTAGTTCCAACCCTGCTCCAACACACTTACCTGTACTGTAGGTTTCAAACAAGCCTGAAGGACTCAATTAGTTTGATCAGGTGTGTTTAATTAGGGTTGGAACTAAACTGTGCAGAGCTGCGGCCCTTTTGGAACAGAGTTTGACACCTGTGCTATGTAGTGTCACACGCAGATGTTTTAATCCAGAGAGATAAATAGCAAGACTTTACTATCCCATAGGCCCACACGGAGATTTCCGCAGATTTTTAGCCCATCATTAATTCTGTTTATTTACTTGAGCAAATGTGTTTAAATCTATATTATTCAGTTTTTTTTAACTAATTATAATAATATTATTGACTAATATGAAAATGTTCATCTGATTTATGTACAAAGCAGTTTATAAAGTGATAATTTCTGTCTTTTAGTAGAGATATTATATAAGAGACTTGCTTTGTTTACCAAATAAAGTGAATCTAATTGGATTTGCGTTTTAAACATTAAATAAAAGTTAAAAAGATATTACTTTTTATTTCACATATTAAGGTTCTAGTTATGATACTCCCAAAATAATTACGCAGAAATCCATGGACTTTTACCAAAATTCTCTGCAGAAATAGCAAAAAATATCTACAGGTTCTGTCTGGGCCCATGAGGCATAAGAAACAAAGCAGTTATGATGTAACTTCTTGTCCCCTGCAGGAGAAAATGAAGATGCTATGACTGTGTGGGATTTTGCCTTTAACACCAGTCATTTTAAACTGTATAGAACCAATGGAATATAGTCATGAAATTTGCAAGTAAGGCAACTCGCATAGGGGTATTTAAAATGTCTGCATGCGGTCAGTCATTCAGGTTTGTACTGAGAAGCCAAAACAGTACTCCGAATTCAACTGGGGATTGTGGTCACTGAGACATAACGTCTCTGTTCCCTGTTTCAGTAAACAAGGGTTCTCCTTCAGGGGTGCGTTTCCCAAACAATGACATAACTCGTGGCTGAGCTATCATTTGGACAATCAGATCAAATGGCCCCCCACATTCAGGGGTGTGTATTTCATAGTGGTCAAGCCTGTGACCCAAAACACCCCCACTCCGCACTCCTCAGCTTTTTGGTACAGTCCCCATGGGCACCGAAACCAACGCGCAACCATCCCCATACTTGCTCTGCACCTTTCTGTTTGCGCGCACACCTACCCCTCCGGCTCTTCACTAGCTCGCACATCAACTCCCATCCACTATACCCCCCCCCAAGCCTACATTATTTAAGGGCATTCCTTATGACATTGATAGGATCTGTTGTTATCAAACTTGTGTTTTTTTTAAAGCAGCCATTGTTTTGCCCCTACTGTTTTTCAGGCAAGCCAGCACTGACTGAGTGCATTGGGTGGTATAATGCAGTGTTACACTCTTAAAACAGATGTGTTAAAAACAACACAAACAGTGTTATTATTTAATATACCAATGTGCCTAGTTTAAGACAACACATTTGCTGTTATTTTAAACTCAACCAGTTTGTTATTCTTTTTAACACAGACATTGTATTAAATAATTGAACATACTAATGTCAAACATAATAATGTCATAAAGTAAACATATTCATTTTCCTTTGGCTTAATCTCTATTTCAGATGTAGCCACAGCAGAATGAACCACCAGCATATGTTAAACACAGCGGATGCCATTCCAGCCACAACCCAGGACTGGTAAACACCCATACACTATAGACAATTTAGTTTATTAAATTCACCTATAGCGCATGTCTATGGACTGTGATGGAAACAGGAGCACCCAGTGAAAGCCTACACCATCAAGAGAAGAACATGCAAACTCCACACAAAAATGCACCTGACCCAGCTGGCGATCGTGCTACCCAATGTGCCACCGCATCACCCTATGTAAAATGTATTTAGATAATGCTTACACTGCACTAATAATGTGAGAGTATACGGTTCTCAAAGGACAGAAAAGAAGTAAAGACAAATAACCTAAAGTGCATTCGCAGAGTATTGATAGCGCTTCCCTTTTTCCACATTTTTTATGTTACAGCTTTATTCCAAAATAGATTAAATTCATTTACTTAAAATTCGACACACAGTACCCCATAATGACAATGTGAAAAAAAAGATTTTTTGAAATTGTTTTAAATTAATTAAAAATAAAAAGCTGAAAAATCACATGTACATCAGTATTCACAGCCTTTGCTCAATACTTTGTTGCAACTTTGCAACATTAAATTTAAACTTTTGCAACATTAAACTTTGGCAGCAATTACAGCCTCAAGTCTTTTTGAATATAATGCCACAAACTTAGCACACCTGTCTTTGGGATTTTTTTGCCCATTCCTTTTTGCAGTACCTCTCAAGCTCTATCTGGTTGGATGGGAAGCGACGGTGTTCAGCAATTTTCAGATCTCTCCTGAGATGTTCAAAAGGGTTTAGGTTCGGGCTCTGGCTGGGTCACTCAAGGACATTCATCGAGTTGTTGTGAAGCCACTCCATTGATATTTTGGCAGTGTGCTTTGGGTTCCTGTTCTGCTTAAAAATTAACCGTCGCCCCAGTCTGAGTCTCAATTTTAGTCTTGGTCTGAGAGTCCTTCAGTTGCCTTTTGGCAAATACCAGGTGGGGAGTGGCTTCTGTCCGGCCACTCTACCATACAGGCCTAATTGGTGGATTGCTGCAGACGGTTGTCCTTCTTTAAGGTTCTCCTCTCTCTACAGAAGAACGCTGAAGCTTGGACAAAGTGACCATCGGGTTATTGATCACCTCCCTGATTAAAGCCTTCTCCCCTGATCACTCAGCTAAGATGGCTGGCCAGCTCTAGGAAGAGTCCTGGTGGTTCCAAACATCTTCCACTTATGGATGATCAAGGCCACTGTGCTCATTGGAACTTTCAGAGCAGCAGAAATTTTTTCTTTAACCTTCCCCAGCCTTGTGTCTCCGAGGTCTACAGACAATTCCTTTGTCTTCATGCTTGGTTTGTGCTTTGACATGCACTGTCAACCCTGGGACCTTATATACTGTAGACAGGTGTATGCCTTTTCAAATCATGTCCAATCAACTGAATTTACCACAGGTGAACTCCAATTAAGCTGCGGAAACATCTCAAGAATGATCAGTGGAAACAATGTACTTGAACTAAATTTAGAGCTTCACGGCAAAGGCTGTGAATACTATGTACATGTGATTTTTCAGGTTTTTCTATTTGTAATAAATTGCAACAATTTCAATAAATATTTTATCACATTGTCATTATAGGGTGTTGTGTGTAGAATTTTGAGGAAATAAATTAATTTAATACATTTTGGAATAAGGCTGTAACATAAATTTTTTTAGAAAAAGTCAAGCACTATGAATACTTTCCAGATGCACTGTAAATATGCCTACAGTGAAGATGACGGTCATATAAATATGTAGCTACACGACACCTTAACATTTTTGGTGTCTGTTAAGTTGTTAATACTAAAATGAAAAGAGACAGTTCCTTATATCATGTTTTTATTTTATTGTTGAGATAGCCATGGTGATATGAACAACATTATAAATTATACTGTTGCCTTTGAAGATTTACCCGACATGTCGTTTGGAGTTTGTTTTCCATATCAACCTTGGGAAGTCTGAACTTGAATGATGCAAGACTGAACTTTGTTTGCACCTTTTTTAGATGTCTTTGTTTTACCCTACCATCCACACTGACACATCCAAGCAGCATTTTAAAATGAAAAAGGCCTCTTCAGTACTTCCAAAGCTCTCCATTTTCGGGGCTCGTAAACTCTGGGGTAGTGTGGACGGAAGGCATAAATGTAGCAAAATGTATGCGTTTTAAAACTAAAACGTATTAGTGTAAAAGGGGCCTAAGAATACAAAACCTTAAAATATCTGACATGTAGCTAAGCATCCAGGGGGTTTTCCAGATGAAAAGAGTTACCTACTTGCTTAACATTTCATTGTGAAGTGAACAACAATCTAAATGGATGATAGTTAGGGTTGCCACCCATCCCTTAAAATACGGAATCGTCTTGTATTTGAGAATGAAATTGCTCGTCCCGTTTTAAATCAATATGGGACGGGTTTTGTCCCGTATTTTTTTAAAAGTAGCTTTTCATGCAAATCATCCACAGGCGTTTTATGAAGATGCCTCCTTTCCTACTTTTGATTGGGTAATACTTGATGCCACCGTTAGTTTGATTGGTCTTTTTAACTGTCCAGTGAGGAGGGCGTTTTTTTTAAGCGGAGTCAAGCGGAAAGCAATGGCAGAGAGTGGGAGGAAACAAATACCTCGCTGCGGAGTGTTCGAAATTTTTATTAAGCCAACTTTGTGGGAGAGCGTTCTCTGTGGCTTATGGTGGTCTGTGGGACAACATGCCTCTGGAGAGCAGCATTCCGGCAATGCCAGAGCTTGCAAAAATCAAAGCAGTCAGACAGTTCTTCGTACCCCAAAGTCTCTCCCGAAGCAGACATGGTAATGACAGTGTAATCTTTAGCAACCATATTTAGGTTAATTGCTTAATAATGTTAAAAATATGAACCAGTCTGTGAAAATCTAGCTAGAGTAATTTTTTTTCTTTTGTAATTTACTGTTTTCTACATGAAATGAATAGTCTGAAAATAATAAAATGTATTTAATATTAACTGAGTAAAACAATGTCAACAACTGAAATCACAGTGAAATAAATGGCTGTAGTCAAACTTTATCTCAGAATTAGATTTGGCCTGGTTTTCACACACTGAGTCGCAAATTATCATTTGTAAACATTCCGTAAATACAATGTAAGTGGATCACATTCCAATGTAATGTTATGATTTGTTTGTTAAGGTTAAGTCAGACACATAAGCATTAATTTAATACACGAAACATTCAACACAATCTCACGGCAATTCGTAACTTTTTCATTTAGTGGCTAATTCGTATGAATTCATACGATCTAATTCGTACAATTTAGTACGATTTGCTTATCCCCCAATGACGGTTGGGGTTAGGGGTGGGGTTAGGTGCCACGCCTCCTTTTTAAAATCGTACCATTTCGTACGACTGAACTCGTACGAATTCGTACGAATTAGCCACTAAACTGGCAAAACGTATAATACTTACGTTTTCTCGTGAGATCAGGCTGAAACATTACATTTAATACAATAATAAACAACATAATGCCCATGTAAAGAAAATAAATTAGTAAATTGCAACTTTCCATATTTTAAAATTAGAAATAGACTATTTGAAAACTTTACTACACTGTAAAAAAAAAAATTGTGGTTGTCTTAATTTTTTAAGCTGAATCAAATTAATCATGAGTTCATTTAACTTATATTGTTAAACTGACTTAAAACAGCTTGCATAAGTTATAAAATTAAGACAGAACATGATTAACTTAGTTCAGTAAGTTACAATGACCTAAAACATGCTGTCAGGACTAATTGATCATATCATTGTTTACAGAATAGCTAATGTTTGTATCTAGTTTATGTATGTGCTGTTAGGTATTACTGCAAATAATGACAAATATTTTAGCCAAAATCTGTTATCAATATCACCCTTTAAAATTAGTATTTTCTCCTTGCCTCTAGGTTACAGCAGCTAAGTTAACGCAGGTGTACCACACTATTGAACATAACATCAGCTATATCAGTGCTGCAGAGTTGTAAAAGAGAAAGACTGACTGCATCTGTTTACACAGATTTTAGTAAAAGACAGTTTATTTAATGTCCAAGTGTTCATACTTTCCAGAAAACATATTTTAAGTTGCGATTACCACCACTGGCATGCTATTGGGCCTGTGGTCTTTAGGCCCCCAAGGAATATGGCCCTCGCTGCAGTTTGCGTCCCTTATTTTTTTGTATCAAAAGTGGTAACCCTTAACACACAGTGTTGGACACACTCTTAATTTTACCTTCTTCCCTATTTCTTTTTACACAGAACCAGTTAAACTATACATAAGATGTATTATTATTAACACATCATTTTTAAGAGTGTGACCGTGTGGTGACAGTGGTGTGATGGTTAAGGTAACATCTCCTGACACATACACACACACATACACAGTGTTAGAGAGAGCTTTAAAGGGGAGGTTCTCTACGATACCATGTTTTAAACTATGTTTATGTGTAATGTAGCTGTATAAACATAAACAACATCTCTGAATGAAGACGCTCAAAGTTTAAAGCAAAAGGAGACATTGACATTTCCAGAGTTAGCTTAGTAAAGCCTACAACAAAAAAATAAATAAATAAATAAATATATATATATATATATATATATATATATATATATATATATATATATATATATATATATATATATATATATATGTATGTATGTATATGTATGTATATATTCAGATTGTTATATATATATATATATATATATATATATAACAATATATATATATATATATATATATATATATATATATATATTGTTATATATATATATGTATGTATGTATGTATGTATGTATCTATATATATATATATATATATATATATATATATATATATATATATATATATATATATATATATATCCGTGTTAATGATGTCGTAAACCCACTGCTAGTAGCAAAGATAGCTAAAATGCCGAAACACAGCTCTTTCTTTTATGAGGTTCAGCTGTGTCCTCTTCATTTATGTCTGATTCAGGCTCAAACTGATATGGCTACACTGACATTATTTACACAACATAGGCAAAATGCATGCTGGTATACATCTTCCAAAATGCTATTCCATCCTTGTTCAGCAAAGTAAATTATGGCATTCTAAAGAAGATAAATAGCATATACTTTTTCTCCACCACTATGGGCAAGCTTATTTGACCCCATTTGACTTTGCAGACAAAGTGTTTAGAGACCAGATATATACTACTAAACCACACTGATGATGATTTAGTGGTATGTGGATGGAAAATTGGATGAGTGTAAAAGCCTGTAACTACAGACAATGGTGCTAACATTGACATTAACATTCAACACCAAACAATCTGTAGCTCCTTCATGGGATTCGACACTTGTAAACACTCGCTCCATCAAGCTCGCGGTTCCCAGCACCGCCCACACTCGGCACAGCTACCAAGCCGACCAATCACAGAGATGGTGCTACACATTGTTGCGATGTGTAGTAACATTTTTTGAGAGGTGCAAATCAGTGTCAGTCATGACAAGTGCTATGCGACTGTGTGAAGGCTGCGTCGGAAAACACAATTGCGCTTGACGCAGAAGTTAAAATCAGCCAATGTGTGCCATAAAACTTTATTGGAATCTTGTCACTTTATTGGAACACTTTCAGCCTGAACTGGCTAAAAAAAGAGACCTGAGGAAGGAAAAAATTGGAACGAATTTAGTATGTGTAATTTTTTTATTTTATGACTTAGAGTAGATGGAGGCCAGTTTGTAAGGCATTGTCACCTTGACCAAACATGGCAAGATGTTTCTGTGTTGGATCCAGCAATGAAGTCAGTGACTGATTTCACAGATGTCCTCTCTGGGAAAATATGTCACTGTGTTGTAAGGTTTTAGATACCTACGTTGATGTATTCATATACGGACAATATAAAGATGGTTTTTAAACACACCCTGCTGAAAAATCCAGCTTAAACTAGCCTAGGCTGGTTGGCTGGTTTTAGCTGTTCGACCAGGCTGGTTTTAGAGGGGTTTTGGCCACTTCCAGGCTGGTTTCCAGCCATTTCCAGCCTGGTCTTAGCTGGTCAGGCTGAAAAATGACCAGCCAAATCCAGCTAAAACCAGTTTGACCAGCCTGGTTAAAGCTGGATATAGCTGGTTTTGGCTGGACTCCCAGCTTGGCTAGGCTGGTCAAGCTGGTTTTAGCTGGTCATCTCCCAGCCTGACCAGCTAAGACCAGGCTGGAAATGGCTGGAAACCAGCCTGGAAATGGCCAAAACCCATCTAAAACCAGCCTGGTTGACCAGCTAAAACCAGCCAACCAGCTTAGGCTGGTTTAAGCTGGATTTTTTAGCTGGGCAGACATTTGCCTCCACACCCCACAGAGTAAAAATCCAGGTCCTTCATTTGCATTTTACCAGTCTCCCATTTTTACTTCTCCTTCACCCAATCTCCTCACCACTCAGCCCACTCACAAAGATGTATGATTGATGCAGTTGATTTTAACCATCGTGTTTGGTATCATTTGAAATGTCCCAGTGTGACTGACTGATACAATGGATAGATAAACATCATTTAAATGATTTGTAGTTTTATGTGTATTTGGCCTACTACTGAATAGAATGCTCAACTCACCCACGCATGCTGGCTTATTCTGGCTGAAAGCATATGCCTGCGCCTTCCAAACCTGCTCAGTCACCGCAACCCATTCCACCAGCTCAGCCGCCACATTCAGCCCCTGCAGGAAACTGACACCCTACCTTAGGGTGCTACTAAGTCCAGTAAACAAACCACAAAGGGACCCTGAGACGGGCCACTCGGAGAAGAGAGGGACTGATCTCTGATCTGAGAGGGCCAATAATCCCATCTGCAAGTAGATCAGCAGCACAGAAGTACCCAAATTATCAGTGAACAGTTTCCTCTTTCTCTGGGTGTGAAACTTTAAGCATTGCCAGTATGGAACATGCTGCCTTTTAGACACATTTTGCCACAGGCTCTGAGGGTGCCAGCGGATGGGTTTCTTTATTTTAGGGGTGCACATTTCACTGTTCAATGTCAAAACAAAGGATACAATCAAGCTAGACCCTTCAACTGATCTGGAGTACCTACACCCATGCCCTGAAGTGACACCTATGCTACTGATTGGTGCTCTTCTTGCCGAGAAGACCTCCGAACATGCCAACTCGGAGTTGAGCTATCCTTCCTTGCAGGATATGCTGAAGCAGAGCCTGTCCTGCCTTGATGCAGTATCTTCTGTCCATGAAGACAGCTCTGCTGGATGGGGTCTGGAGGCATTTTTGGTCAGCAAATCATGCCTGTAATTCAGGCCTGCCTACTCTCATTTTATTCTAAGCCCCTGGCTCGGCTATGTGCCCAGGTAGTGAGTCTCCAATCACTGTCTGCGAAGGAGACAGACCCAGCTCTTTTATTACTGTGTCTTGTCCGCATTCTGTGCCTTAGGACAAGGCATGTCTCTAACAGACTTTTATAGAACTGCGGGCTGGGTGACACTTAAAGATGACACTGAGAGATGTATGAACTTATTACACTCTGCTACTAAGTTTACCATCTGGTGAACCCTAGAGAGTTCCTCTGAGGTCCCTAAAGCCCATCTCAAAGAGGAGCTGAATGCCTGGCCAATTACTTTGTCTGGCATCCCCACTTAGTCAGCCCGCATTAAGGGGATCAGTGCCAACCGCTCATGTGGACCTGTGTCTTCCCTACCAGCTAACCATTCCTGTAGTGCTCCGCTGGTCAGGGCTATACCACATGCACAGACTGTTACTAGACTGTTGCTAGATCTTGCTTGGGTAACAAGTGGTCTCTGCAGCATTCTTCCCTTTCTGGACTGGAATGCTTTTCTAACATACTGTCATATCTCTACAAATCACTAGCCTACAGCTAAGGCAAGCAAAAGATTCTTCTAAATTCTAATATTCCCATATTCTAGTATTCAAGGGCCTGGTGATGTTGGCAGGTTGTGTCTTTGGTGATGCTTTGTGCACACGCTATATGCTTGGCAAACATCTCACCAAAGGCGTGGCAGATCTAGCTATTGTGGTGCTTTAAATACACTTCCCCATAATGTCCTTTTAACATAACTCAGAGTTCCCAATCTGAAGGGAAATGTCTCGGTTACTGTCATAACAATCCTACCCTGAAGGAGACGTTGTGACTCGTTGCTTCAATGACTGGATTACTGCAATAGTATCTGCATGCAGACTTGAACATGCAAGCGTAGACTGCATATCTCAAACATGCAATGTCAAACACAATGCACTCAATGGAGCTAGTGACATCACTGTGAGGGAAAGTGTTAGGGTCAGGTGTGCAAATTGCAGATTGCATGCAGCTCAGCTTGCAGCAGCACCCGGTTTGCATCCAGACCCATCTTGGATCACCAGCGGAAGGCTAAGTGCACTTAGCTTCCTCAACATTACAGTCTGGCTAGCTCTCTTTCAGGTGAGCAAGATACTTGGCTTATATACACAGCTAATTATAAGTAGGTGCATGTGTGAGAAGCTGCACTTGCCAGTTCATAGGCATTCATTTGGCAATTCCCCGTAATGTCATTCCGACATAACGTCTCCATTCCCTCCATCATAGAACAAGGATAGGACAGCAACCGAGAAGTTACATTCTTAACCAAGATGCTACTTGAGATGGAGTGAGATGCATCACAATGTCATACTTCTGCAAATCTTTGAGTGGTTTACTTCAGCCAATCCGAGATAGTCTGGGTTGCCTTTAGAGCTTCTGTGGTACACCATACACAAACTCCATCTGCAGTACATTTGCAGTCTGCATTTTTTTTCCATGCCCATGTTTACAGGTTACAGCATTCTTCTTTATCACCCACAGAACAAAGATTTCAATGCCAGTGAAAAGGCATGGTGAAGCTTTTTTTTTGACTGTTGGTTCTGAACTGCGAAGGTGGAGTTCCATGACACAACCACTGAGCATCACAAACTAAAGGTAGCCTGGCTTTTATAAGGCAACTTGAACTCCTCTAAAAAGTTTGCTTTGGTGAGCTGTTTCAAACTACTGAAACTGACTCAAAACTAACTTTGTTTTGGCAAGATTTGATCCTTCTTTATTTCAGCTGAAGTATACCAGGGCCTTTATGCTCTGCTTTTTTCAGTCCAGTTCAAAATGTTTTTATAAGAAAGGGTTGGTATAAATAAGCCTTTAATTATGATTTCAAAGTAGCAACTTAAAAATGCTTTGTCCTTTTAGTGTAACACAATACTTACTCAAGTAAATATATTTACAACCTGGTATTTTGTTTATTTCAAGATGTAATGGTGAAAAAAATCCATTCCATTTGACATTTTCTGTTCAAAAAAGTTATTTAAAACAGCTATTTATTAAAGGTTAATCTTGTTTAAGTATATACAGTCACTTTTGTCCAATTTATTCGATGCAGATACCAAAATTGGATCTTCATCTTTGACCCAGGTATGTTTTTGAAGTTTTACAAAAATGTAAACACAAATGTTTGCATTAAACAGTGAGTAAACCCATTTTAACATGGAACTATTAAGTTGTCTTAATTTTTA
Source organism: Danio rerio (assembly GCF_052040795.2). Classification (NCBI taxonomy): domain Eukaryota; kingdom Metazoa; phylum Chordata; class Actinopteri; order Cypriniformes; family Danionidae; genus Danio; species Danio rerio. The sequence goes on along the minus strand of NC_141036.1, from coordinate 9,071,232 downwards.
TAGCTATGAACATAGACCATTTACATAATAACATTTGAAGGCAATGTGTTTGTTCACTTTTTTTGTTGTGTTTACTTTTACCAATGTCTGTGACATACATGTAAATGAGCAAACTTTCTTGCAAAAACACTAAGCACTGGTTTCATTGCAGTAATTGGGACAGTCCCTCCAAGAGGTGTCACTATGTTACTATTGATGTCTTGTGAACAGATGATGTCTAATGTTTTGACTGAATGTTAGTGATGCCTAATGAGTCTAACTGGTCCTATATGAGAAAACTGCTCATAATTTCATCGGAAGGGCCACTATTAGGGGATGTCAGACTGAATCATTTTGCCCTTGATGACAATTGTTTTTCATGTAAAATCCGCTCATCATGAGAGAATCTGCTTTGCAGTTTCAGTCATTTGGTGAGTAGAGGATGGGGTCTGTGGTTGAGCCCATGATCCAGTTTCAATTGCTTCAGTTCTGTATGGTTCTTGTGTGTTTTATGTGCTTAGCATACTGTCGATAGCAATCTTGGTTGGGTATAATGGTTGTAGAATATTCTGATCATAATTTTAAAAATCATAAAAACTTTGATTCATTATTATTAGGATTTTTATTATTATTCTTATAATTCATTTTCTTGTCGGCTTAGTCCCTTAATTAATCCAGGGTCGCCACAGCGGAATGAACCGCCAACTTATCCAGCAAGTTTTTACACAGCAGATGCTCTTCCAGCCGCAACCCATCTCTGGGAAACATATTATTATTATTATATAATAATATTATATAATTATTATATAATAATATTATTATCCACACACATATTTACACACACAGTCATACACTACGGACAATTTATCCTACCCAATTCACCTGTACCGCATGTCTTTGGACTGTGGGGGAAACCGGAGCACCTGGAGGAAACCCACGCGTAGGCAGGGTGAACATGCAAACTCCACACAGAAACGCCAACTGAGCCGTGGTTCGAACCAGCCACCTTCTTGCTGTGAGGCGACAGCACTACCTACTGTGCCACTGCCTCGGCATTATTATCATTATTATTATTATTATTAATATTATTGTATATTATATTATTATTTAATGAACTAATTGATGTATTTATTTATTCATTCATTCAAAGCTGAAAAAATTGTAAAATGTATTAAATTAATACCAATAAATATGCTTTTAACACACAAGTTTTATTTTGTATCAATTGAAATAAGAGTTTGGCCACCTAATGGCCCATTTTGAAAGAAGGTTAAGTGAAAACACAAAGTATGTTAACCATGAAATAAGAGAAACTCTCGGTTTTCCATTTCAAAATGGCAGGTTTGTCAAACTTGAGAAAGCAGTGTAAAGCCTGGTTTATACTTCTGCATCAAGTGATTGTCGTGACCCACGACGCATGCAACGCGCGTAGCTGTGCATTAAGGGCCGGTTTACACTAGTGCGTTTGCGTTTTAGTTTTAAAACGGCGTTTTAGATAAAAAACGATCCTCGTCCACACTAGCATTTCACCTAGCGTTTCTGAACATATCTCCGTCCACACTACACCACCAACGTATATCACGTGACCATTCTCGCACTCTGGGCATGCACGTAGTATAAACAGGAAGCATGTGTCTCGCTCTGCATTTGGTTATAGTTAAACAAAAAATGCCGGTTGAACAATGAACACGATGGCAAAGAAAGCAAGAGAAGTATTTTTGTGGACAGACGACGAGGTTGATTTACGTGAGAACAGCAAATGCGAATGGCATTCGCGAGAGAAATTTGAGATCTGAAAAAGTGTACAAAGTGGCCTCTGTCAGATTTGCGAAAACAAATACTGCTAAAAAGTAGATTCTGGGACATATTTTGCGCTCTCCAGAAATATATATAGGGGTACAGTACATAATCAGAATGACCCTGGATTAGTTGTTTTGGTCATTCTAAAAATGCACTGAAAAGTCCGTCATCAAAATGGTTTTATATGTTTACTAGTCTTGAACACCTGCGCTCCCAAAGAGAGTTCTTGTGCCTTCAAAAACCTTCATTGCGTTTGATTTACGGTTCGGTTTTCAAAAAAACTGTTTTTTAATGGAAAATTATGTAAACATTACAGCATTCATACAGCGATTTATGGTTTTACCCCCTTTTTTAAACATATACTATACATAAAACATTATAAATAAACGTTGCATAATACAAATAAAACAGATTTAATATGAATTTCAGCAAATAAACACCCTTAATGTGTTTATGTCTTTATTAAGATTTTCATGGTGATGTTTATATTCATTTAGGAAAACTCCTGAGATAAATAAGTTATATGTCTGAACTTTAATAATAAATTTATATAGAAAGTGCGCTTCCCACCTCAAGTCGCAATGACTTTTGGGTCTTCCATAGCAAGTTCGGTGCTCAAGTCTGCATCGGTGCGTCCTCGATATCAAGAACACATCCGGGAACTTAAACGCATCCTCCGTTCTTGCGGTCTTGAGTTTTGGAACTAAACTTTGGCAGTTGATGATGACGTTACACAAGGACGCAAGATCGCTGAAGAATGCATATTGAGAAACAGCTTTATTTGCAAATATTTTATGCAATATTCCAAGGCTAATTCACATCTTTAGATTGCTACGACCCTGGTGTAGGGTCAAGACCATAACAAAAGTACACCAGACAAATAAAATCACTTTTGTGACCCTTTGGAGTCGGGTTTATTTATTTGTCTCTTTTTTTTTTTGGGGTCTTTTTCTTTTTTATATCACCCAAAACATGAATCCAAACACCTTGGAGAGGACCCACAGAAAAATAATAAACAAAAAGTACACTCTAACTAAACACCAAAATGAAACTAGCTACACTAAACAAAATAACAGAAATAAAAATACTAAATCTACCCCCACCTCCCTGACTGTATAGAAACAGGAGAAAATATTTACATAAAAGAAAAATGTGGTGTCCAACCGCTACTATTTCTCACCATGTACAGAATTCAACATTTACAATATCAACAAACAAACCAAAAAACAAAACAATATCAAAATAACAAAAATAACATAGCAACAAAATAGTTTTTATATCACACTAAACGCAAAACAACACGCCAATCGACTCGCTCTCCCGCCCCACACCCATTTTACTTTTTTTAAAAGACACCCTGGGTCACACCAGCCAATCCCAGGGAATGTCATTTGCATAATTAGGGCGGGGTCTGCAGATGAAAAGAGAGGGAGAGAGAGAGAGACAGACAGACACACCTGCCAGCGCAACTAGATGAAAACATAGCTATTGATTCCAACATATTTAAGCAGTAAGAAAACTGTGCAAATTGTAACTATTGTAAAAAAAAAAACATCTTTTCTCCCTTCATGCAACTGAATCCCTATTCTATGATTTTTTATTCTGATTATTCTGCAATTTAGGCCCAATCCCAATTCTATTTTTGTACCCCTACCTTTTCCCCTTGGCCCTTAAAACTGAGTGTGAAGGGGAAGGGCTTTAAAATTTACCCTTAAAAAATGGGACAGCACTACAGCACCTGCACGTCATCATATGTCATCATGATCTCTTGCATCATATGAGATCATACGATTGCGACTGCTGTAGTTATTCCAGTTGTGTTATTTTTTTGGTATTTATCTTCAGGAAATCATTGAAGGCATATATTTTGCTATCATAATTGGTAACACTTTACAATAAGGTTCATTAGTTAATGCATTTACTAACATTAACTAATCATGAACAACACTTGTAGAGCATTTATTAATCATAATTGAACATTTACTAATGCATTATTAACATTTCAGTCCATGCTTGTTAACATTAGTTAATGCACCATTAGTTAACATGAACTAACAATGAACAACTGTATTTTCATTAACTAACGTTTATTAACATGAATAAATACAGTAGTAAATGTATTATTCATTGTTTTTTCATGTTAGTAAATGCCTTACCTACCATTAACTAATGAACCTTATTGTAAAGTGTGACCTCATAATGATATAATGCTGCAATAAGATCATAACTATACTGTGTATATAACACAGTGTTCATATTTATCTATGTAAACACACCAAAAACAACAACATTATAGCAGACACTGTAAAAAGCTCATTCTCAGCCACTAGACATTTCTAAAAGGGTATTCGAGTGTCATCGAGTGTCAGAATGTTGTGGGACTGCTATACCGGAGTTATTAAGGTAAAACATGAGCGCGGTTATGAATGTATTTAAACATGTGCTTGCTTGTTGTAAAAATTCATAATAATGACAGAAAATACTAATTAGTAGGGATGTAACAATATTGTAAATACCGTCATACCGCAATAGTAATTTTTTTCAATATTACCGTAGGCGCATGACTCAATAATACTACATTTCTGAGAAAAGTTTGCTTAGGTGAATGAAGCGAACAGGAGGTAGCGGGAACTACAATTCCCATCAGCCTAGGCGTGGCCATCATCCTTTGCGGTCTGTTGTCACTATAGATCCAGTAATGCGGAAATGGAGTGTGTTGCTAGTAGCGGGGAAGAAAAAGAGCTGGAAATGATCTAACCTAAAGCAGGTTTTAAATCAGATGTGTGGAAGCATTTCGGTTTCTTTCTAAAAAGATACGAAAAAGTAGAAAAGGTGACAGACAAAGAAAAAAACAATATGCAGGCACTGCCAGACTGTGGTGAAATATAAGTCGGGAATACGACTAAAAACAGTCATGGGGACTGCAGAACACAGCACACTTGTTAGATTGATGCAGACATTGACTTGTACCGCAAAGAGACCTCTATCTCACTCATGGCTTGTCCTCTCAAGTGGTGGAAAGACAATGCACAACGTTACCCACTGCTGTTGACCTTGGTTAAATCATATCTTTCTGTCCCAGAAACCTCAGTCCCAAATGAGAGTTTTTTTTTCTGTTGCAGGGGACATGCCCAGAGATCCCAGCTTTTGCCAGATTATAGTTATATGATAATTTTCCTTAAGAAAACCCATCTCTATCTGAGTGAGTGAGTGATTAATTGTTGAATGTGACGAGTTTTCAACAATACTAAATTTAAACTTTATTTTTTTAATATGGTTTAATAGTTTTTTGCTATTAAAATTTAAAAATTGAAGTTCCTGTTTCAAAACTTACAGATAGATGGCTAATTTGTATGTCATTGAAATGTTCAGTATTAAGGTAAATAAACACATTTGGCACTTTTTTCGAGTCTTTTCATTAGTTTTGTTTTTCCTGTAAATTCTTCAATAAATACCGTACCGTGCCATTCATACCGAGGTATTACCGTACCGTGAATTTCTGATACCGTTACATCCCTACTAATTAGTGAATCTCCTCACTTCCAGAAGCAGCTATCCTGCCGTTGTAGCTGGTGTATTCTGGGAAATTTTCTTACCCTTTGGTTTCGAGTGTGCCCCTGAAAAATCTCTGTTCAAAGGGGCATCTACCCCTTCCCCTTAGCCCCACGCCTTCAAGCTGAAGTGAATTGGGACACTCCTACCTCTTCACGGGAACGGGGGAAGTGCTAAGGGGAAAGAAATGGGATTGGGGCTTAGACTGCGACTGAAGATCTCTCATCCATGCTAGTTGTCTGTGAATAAACAGATCCTGTGGCCTGTATGATATAACTCTTCATGAACTGCAGTCTGCTGAACGGTGTTCTGTTCAGAAGTCTGAAAAGATGCTTTCTAAATTTTTCTCCCACGAACACATAGAGAAACGGATTCACACAGCTATGTGAGTACGCCACAGCTTCTGTGATCTGCAGACTTAAAGTGATCGCCTTACTGCTTTCACAGGAATGAGTTAAGACTCTTTTCAGCTCCAAGGCTTTAAAAAAAGCTGCAATGTTATATGGAGCCCAGCAGCAGAAGAAGACCACCATCACCACCACGACAAGACGCATGGCCTGCCTCCTGGATGAGCGAACGGTCAGCAGTTTGATGAGAATCATCGAGTAACAGAATCCTATTACAGAAAGTGGGAGGATTAAACCTATGACGTTCATTTTAAAGATTCCGGCTGTCTTTGAATCATGATACGACAATTGATCAGTCGTCGAATAAGACGCACAAAGAGTTTGATTATTTGTAACTGTGGTTTTGAGGTGTATCAACTCGGGAAAGGATGCAGTGACAGCAGCGACCCATATGACTAAACTAGCTAAGATCCCGTATGTCTTTGTTCTGACTTTCAAGGCGAACACAGCATGAACTACAGCAAGGTATCGATCGACGCTCATCATTACAATGAAGAAAATCCCACTGTAGAATCCTATGTGGTAGACACTGAGCACCATAGTGCACATAGGACCTCCAAAGATCCACTGGTCTCTGGCATAGTGCGCCAGGAAGGGAAGTGAGGAGACCAAGAGCAGGTCAGCTATAGCCAGGTTCAGGAGACAGATATCAGTCATGCTTCTCAGCTTGACACCCATCAAAACCACCCAGATAACCAGAGCATTACCCAGAAAGCCCACCACAAAAAACAGGGAGTATAACACTGGGAGGATGCTAGCTCCATGTGCTGGATAAACACAGGGTGCTGAGTCAGGATCAACAGAGTTGTAGTAATCATCATAACTGTAATGAGCAGGGGTAGTTGGCTGATCGCTAACTGGCTCATCCATGTTTGGTCTTGAAAAGGAAAAAAATATATATGTAAGCAAAACAGAGCTCCATCTTTACAATAATACAATAATATGATATGACCTCACATGTAAGATGTATAACCATTCAGATCAGGGATGCTGCTGTTTTCCATTTCAGTCCACAGAGACTGTGCAGCGATGCTGTTCGTGACAGAAACCAAAAAAATGTGTGAATATCTGAACATCAACCTTAAATAAGTGCCCTCATGAAATTCATAATCTGCTTTGCTTCACTGCTTAAATCTAATATCTGAGCTTGGACCCCAAAACTAGTCATAATTGCTTGTGTATATATATTGGCAATATCCATGCATTTTATGGATCAAAATTAATTATTTTTTATGTCAAAAACCATTAGAATATCAAGTAAATGTCATGTTCCATAGAAGAGATTTTGTAACATTTTCTTACTGTAATTATATTAAAACCCTGTTTTAATTTTTAAACAGTTTGTGGTTAAATATTGTCCGACACTAACATAAAAACAAAAATATTGAACTATATATAAAACTGAAAATTGACACTTACGACTGGTCTTGTGGTTTAAAGTCACAAATGTTGACTGATTAATACAACTAGCTTTTAACTTAGTAGAACAGCATTCAGTGTTCGCTTTCAGTTTTGAACTATATTGGGAGATGGTGTTTAATCTTACCTTAACAAGCCAGCTGTAGAACTCATGATCAGCGATCTAGAGGAGTTCTGACTGCGTAGAAAACAGGGAAATAGTGTTTAAGAATAACAATGCAAATAGATCACCTTTAATAAATCAAATTATTATATAAAGGTTATTTATATAAATATAAAGTAGACGGAACTATGATAGATAGATAGATAGATAGATAGATAGATAGATAGATAGATAGACAGACAGACAGACAGACAGACAGACAGACAGACATACAGACAGACAGACAGACAGACAGACAGACAGACAGACAGACAGACAGAAAGACAGACTACCGGTCAAAAGTTTGGGGTCGAGTTTTTTTTTCTCTTTTTTTTTAAAGGAAATTATTCTGTTCATCAAGTCGGCATTTATTAAATGTAAAAAATAAGTTTAATTGTTAAATACTTATTTATTAAATATTTAGTTATCACTTATTATATGTATTTTCAAATGAAATTATTAGTCCAGTCATTATTGCTTTTATGACTATTACCATTATAAATAATAATCGTAATAATATTAATAATGACAACAACAACAATAATAAATATTAAAGTGATTTCTGAAGCATCTGCATAATAAAGCAGAAAATTCATCTTTAAGATTACTGGAATAAATAACTAAATTAAATGATATACTATTTTTGAACAGTTATTTTATAGTGCAATAACATTTCACAATTTTACAATTTTTGGATTAAATAAATGCGGCTTTGATGAGCAGGAGAAGCTTATTTTAAAACATTTAAAAATCCTACCGACCCCAAACTTTTGACCGCTAGCGTGTATATGCTATTCATATGCCTGTTTAACGTCACAAGTGGATATATTTAAATGAATGTTTTGTTAATGTACACATAACTAAACAAGCACTAGTGTTTACTGTAATGTACCCAGGGTGGAAATATGTTCATTGTTAGTTCACGATAAGAGTATCTGAACATTCATGTTAAAAGACTGAAGATTTTCTAAAATAATACACTTTAATGTTTACTGCAGAGTTAATGCACATACACTGTTCAAACGAATAAAACAAAGTTATGTATTGTTACTGATGTTCGTCGTTTGATGACTAAGAAAATTTGCTTTGCTTTGACCCTTTAGTTTTTGAACTTTATTCAGAGATGGTGGTTGGTCCTACCTCAACAAGCCAGTGGTAGAATTCATGACGGTGGTTTAGAATATTAATGCAAATAGATCACCTTTAAATGATTCCATTATTAAATATAAAGGAGACAAAGCTACGATTACATATTTATTTGTTAAAGTTTCATTCATGTACATATAAATGAACAAAGAACACAATGTTTTACAGTAATTTACCCAGCATGGAAAAATGAAAAAAAAAAAAAGCATTCATGTTAAAAGACTTTCTAAAATGTTACCCTTTAATGTTCACAGCAAAGCAAATGTTCGTCTTAGTCATTAAACAATGAACATCAGTAACTATAAAAACTTAGTTATCTTTATTTAAATAGTGTATGTGCGCACACTTTTTTACATTAAGTTTGTAGTAATATATATATATATATATATATATATATATATATATATATATATATATATATATATATATATATATATATATATACACTGTAATAAAATTGCACATACCTATACGGCTATACGCGCATCTATCTGTGGTGTAAACCACTTGTGAACTTGAGAATTGTTCTTTGACTTTAAATGTTTTCAACATCTGGTTTTCCGACCATACAAAAAGGTGTGAAACCATAACCATTCCTTCCATTACAAACTAAAACGTCAGTTCAAAGGATGGATGTTCGAAATCATATATACAGTGCTCTTCAGGCACATTCACAACAATCAAACACAGCATTTTAGCATACTATTTATAAAAAATAGGTCAAATCAACAATGTCCTTGAAAAGAGTACTCACGATTGTGGGATTGTGGTGTTTCCCTGTGACCTTCCAAGCGAAGAAAGGAAGTTGAGATCAGATAAGATCGAATCGTATGAGATCAGTCAAAAAATCATGATGTATTATAGTTTTTTTTTTCAGGCTATTGGTTTTCCTATATAGGTTAAGTGGGGTAGGGTCTTTTGCAGACTGCAGACTAGTTTCATACTGACTGCAGTAGCAATGAATCGATTGGCTCTCACCATGCTGCACGTTTTAAGAGGAAGTTACAGTACTAAAATGTTCACTCTATTTATAAGAAGAAAAGTGCAACACTCCACTTTAAATGGCTCAAAGTGCTGTAATGGCACAAAATAAATAATTAGGCTGAACAATATTCTATGTGAATAGTTAACCAGTTACAACATGAACAGCTTAGGTAGTCATAACAGCTGAGCAGTGGTGTTAGCATGTGGTTTGACACACTCTGAGTCTGCACACACCGACCACTTAAAAGCACTTTTAATTATCTGCCCAAACACAGCTTTACTTTTATAGTAAGATAGCCTCTTCTTTTCTTTAAGTTATTTATTACTACACTACATATGTGATGATTGTTAGCTAGACCAACTGAATTTGTAACACACTAATACAGAAAACATAAAACGCAATGAACAGGATGGTTTACCTTTGCTCTTTTGTGGGTTTTCGTTTGCCTTGCAAGAGTTGAGCTCAAATGTTCTGCAGTCTTTTTACTGTGAGAAAAAAAAGTGTTTCAGACTCAAGAGGCAAGCATGTAAAACGTGACTACATGTTTACATTTCTGAAGAAATCTACAGTGCTTGTTACATTGTTAGTGTTTTCTGTTCAATTGAAGGTTTTGTACTGGTCCAGAGATCACTCTCAAGGCTATAATATTCAACCCAGGCTCATTCTGAAAACGTAGTCCCGCGGACATTTCTGGAGACCACAAAATATGTCCCGGGAGGTATGTATTTTTGCAGCTTTAGTTTTTGCGAATCCGCGAGAGGGTGTGTGCTTTTTCATATCTCAAATGCCTCTCGCGAGTGTCGCTCTCACCCGTGCTGTTCTCATGTGAACCACCGGCGGCAGCTAACGACCGACTGAATGATTGACGGGGCGACCAGTCAATCCACCGACCTACCCTCCTCCTTCCCTAAACCCAAGCAATTATTTTGATTGACCCACTCGCCCACTTACTTCCCTAAACCCAGCCCACGGTTTACACAAGCCGTCCAGAAAAAGAAAAGCCTGCATCTGATTTTTACCAAGTTTTCGATTTTATCAATCACCATGTTGTTCACTAGTAAATTTTGATTTTTTTGGAATCTGTTTTTGTCTTACCTGATTTCTGAAACCGCTCTTCCACGGACGAACCCGGTCGTCGTCGTCATAATGGTGAACTCCTCTCTGCGTCTTAAGTCCGCCAACGAACAAGATGAGCTAACTGGACAAACTGGTTGCAGCGGGAAAGCCCGCCACACAGAGGTAAGGGGTCAGCCGGTGAGTGCCAAAAGGAATGGCATCACACCGCCCCGTAGCCAGGGCCGGCACGTCCATAGAGGTGACCTAGGCGGCCACCTAGGGCAGCAGTATAGAGAGGGCAACATCCGCGACACCTCCCTTACCACCCACATCCTCAGTTATATTCGCGCATAGGCAACAGAATAGAGAGGGCGGCATCAGCGACACCTCCATCAGCACCCGCGTGTCCTCAGTTATATCCGCACATAGGGCGGCAGAATAGAGGTCCATGACACCCGCGCGTCCTCAGTTATATCTGCACATAAGGCGGCACAGTAGAGGTCCACGACACCCGCGCGTCCTCAGTTATATCCGCGCATAGGGTGGCAGAATAGAGGTCCGCGACACCCGCACGCGCCAGTTATATCCGCACATAGGGCGGCAGAATAGAGAGGGCGGCGTCCGCGACACCTCCTTTAGCACACACGCATCCTCAGTTATATCCGCGTATGCCTGTAGCGTTTGCTTAAAAAAATTAAATGCAGCCATACATATTTCCGGCTACATAATGCACGGCCTCCAGAAACGTCCGCGGGGCTACGTTTTCAGAATGAGCCTGTGTTGATAATATAGTGTTAGCATGTGGTTTGACACACTCTGAGTCTGCACACACCGACCACTTAAAAGCACTTTTAATGATCTGCCCAAACACAACTTTACTTTTATAGTAAGATAGCCTCTTCTTTTCTTTAAGTTATTTATTACTACACTACATATTTGATGATTGTTAGCTAGACCAACTGAATTTGTAACACACTAATACAGAAAACATGAAAGCAATGAACAGGATGGTTTACTTTTGCTCTTTTGTGGGTTTTCGTTTGCCTTGCAAGAGTTTAGCTCAAATGTTCTGCAGTCTTTTTACTGTGAGAAAAAAAAAGTGTTTCAGACTCAAGAGGCAAGCATGTAAAACAGGACTACATGTTTACATTTCTGAAGAAATCTACAGTGCTTGTTACATTGCTAGTGTGTTCTGTTCAATTGAAGGTTTTGTACTGGTCCAGAGATCACTCTCAAGGCTATAATATTCAACCCAGGCTCATTCTGAAAACGTAGTCCCGCGGACATTTCTGGAGACCACAAAATATGTCCCGGGAGGTACGTATTTTTGCAGCTTTAGTATTTGCGAATCCGCGAGAGGGTTTGTGCTTTTTCATATCTCAAATGCCTCTCGCGAGTGTCGCTCTCACCCGTGCTGTTCTCATGTGAACCACCGGAGGCAGCTAACGACCGACTGAATGAATGACGGGGCGACCAGCCAATCCACCGACCTACCCTCCTCCTTCCCTAAACCCAAGCAATTATTTTGATTGACCCACTCGCCCACTTACTTCCCTAAACCCAGCCCACGGTTTACACAAGCCGTCCAGAAAAAGAAAAGCCTGCATCTGATTTTTACCAAGTTTTCGATTTTATCAATCACCATGTTGTTCACTCGTAAATTTCGATTTTTTTGGAATTTGTTTTTGTCTTACCTGATTTCTGAAACCGCTCTTCCACGGACGAACCCGGTCGTCGTCGTCATAATGGTGAACTCCTCTCTGCGTCTTAAGTCCGCCAACGAACAAGATGAGCTAACTGGACAAACTGGTTGCAGCGGGAAAGCCCGCCACACAGAGGTAAGGGGTCAGCCGGTAAGTGCCAAAAGGAATGGCATCACACCGCCCCGTAGCCAGGGCCGGCGCGTCCATAGAGGTGACCTAGGCGGCCACCTAGGGCAGCAGTATAGGGAGGGCAACATCCGCGACACCTCCCTTACCACCCACATCCTCAGTTATATTCGCGCATAGGCAACAGAATAGAGAGGGCGGCATCAGCGACACCTCCATCAGCACCCGCGTGTCCTCAGTTATATCCGCACATAGGGCGGCAGAATAGAGGTCCACGACACCCGCGCGTCCTCAGTTATATCTGCACATAAGGCGGCACAGTAGAGGTCCACGACACCCGCGCGTCCTCAGTTATATCCGCGCATAGGGTGGCAGAATAGAGGTCCGCGACACCCGCACGCGCCAGTTATATCCGCACATAGGGCGGCAGAATAGAGAGGGCGGCGTCCGCGACACCTCCTTTAGCACACACGCATCCTCAGTTATATCCGCGTATGCCTGTAGCGTTTGCTTAAAAAAATTAAATGCAGCCATACATATTTCCGGCTACATAATGCACGGCCTCCAGAAACGTCCGCGGGGCTACGTTTTCAGAATGAGCCTGTGTTGATAATATAGTGTTAGCATGTGGTTTGACACACTCTGAGTCTGCACACACCGACCACTTAAAAGCACTTTTAATGATCTGCCCAAACACAACTTTACTTTTATAGTAAGATAGCCTCTTCTTTTCTTTAAGTTATTTATTACTACACTACATATGTGATGATTGTTAGCTAGACCAACTGAATTTGTAACACACTAATACAGAAAACATGAAAGCAATGAACAGGATGGTTTACTTTTGCTCTTTTGTGGGTTTTCGTTTGCCTTGCAAGAGTTGAGCTCAAATGTTCTGCAGTCTTTTTACTGTGAGAAAAAAAAAGTGTTTCAGACTCAAGAGGCAAGCATGTAAAACAGGACTACATGTTTACATTTCTGAAGAAATCCACAGTGCTTGTTACATTGCTAGTGTTTTCTGTTCAATTGAAGGTTTTGTACTGGTCCAGAGATCACTCTCAAGGCTATAATATTCAACCCAGGCTCATTCTGAAAACGTAGTCCCGCGGACATTTCTGGAGACCACAAAATATGTCCCGGGAGGTACGTATTTTTGCAGCTTTCGTATTTGCGAATCCGCGAGAGGGTGTGTGCTTTTTCATATCTCAAATGCCTCTCGCGAGTGTCGCTCTCACCCGTGCTGTTCTCATGTGAACCACCGGAGGCAGCTAACGACCGACTGAATGATTGACGGGGCGACCAGCCAATCCACCGACCTACCCTTCTCCTTCCCTAAACCCAAGCAATTATTTTGATTGACCCACTCGCCCACTTACTTCCCTAAACCCAGCCCAGGGTTTACACAAGCCGTCCAGAAAAAGAAAAGCCTGCATCTGATTTTTACCAAGTTTTCGATTTTACCACATTCTCACCGTGTTGTTCACTCATAAATTTCGATTTTTTTGGAATCTGTTTTTGTCTTACCTGATTTCTGAAACCGCTCTTCCACGGACGAACCCGGTCGTCGTCGTCATAATGGTGAACTCCTCTCTGCGTCTTAAGTCCGCCAACGAACAAGATGAGCTAACTGGACAAACTGGTTGCAGCGGGAAAGCCCGCCACACAGAGGTAAGGGGTCAGCCGGTAAGTGCCAAAAGGAATGGCATCACACCGCCCCGTAGCCAGGTCCGGCGCGTCCATAGAAGTGACCTAGGCGGCCACCTAGGGCAGCAGTATAGAGAGGGCAACATCCGCGACACCTCCCTTACCACCCACATCCTCAGTTATATTCGCGCATAGGCAACAGAATAGAGAGGGCGGCATCAGCGACACCTCCATCAGCACCCGCGTGTCCTCAGTTATATCCGCACATAGGGCGGCAGAATAGAGGTCCATGACACCCGCGCGTCCTCAGTTATATCTGCACATAAGGCGGCACAGTAGAGGTCCACGACACCCGCGCGTCCTCAGTTATATCCGCGCATAGGGTGGCAGAATAGAGGTCCGCGACACCCGCACGCGCCAGTTATATCCGCACATAGGGCGGCAGAATAGAGAGGGCGGCGTCCGCGACACCTCCTTTAGCACACACGCATCCTCAGTTATATCCGCGTATGCCTGTAGCGTTTGCTTAAAAAAATTAAATGCAGCCATACATATTTCCGGCTACATAATGCACGGCCTCCAGAAACGTCCGCGGGGCTACGTTTTCAGAATGAGCCTGTGTTGATAATATAGTGTTAGCATGTGGTTTGACACACTCTGAGTCTGCACACACCGACCACTTAAAAGCACTTTTAATGATCTGCCCAAACACAACTTTACTTTTATAGTAAGATAGCCTCTTCTTTTCTTTAAGTTATTTATTACTACACTACATATTTGATGATTGTTAGCTAGACCAACTGAATTTGTAACACACTAATACAGAAAACATGAAAGCAATGAACAGGATGGTTTACTTTTGCTCTTTTGTGGGTTTTCGTTTGCCTTGCAAGAGTTTAGCTCAAATGTTCTGCAGTCTTTTTACTGTGAGAAAAAAAAAGTGTTTCAGACTCAAGAGGCAAGCATGTAAAACAGGACTACATGTTTACATTTCTGAAGAAATCTACAGTGCTTGTTACATTGCTAGTGTGTTCTGTTCAATTGAAGGTTTTGTACTGGTCCAGAGATCACTCTCAAGGCTATAATATTCAACCCAGGCTCATTCTGAAAACGTAGTCCCGCGGACATTTCTGGAGACCACAAAATATGTCCCGGGAGGTACGTATTTTTGCAGCTTTAGTATTTGCGAATCCGCGAGAGGGTTTGTGCTTTTTCATATCTCAAATGCCTCTCGCGAGTGTCGCTCTCACCCGTGCTGTTCTCATGTGAACCACCGGAGGCAGCTAACGACCGACTGAATGAATGACGGGGCGACCAGCCAATCCACCGACCTACCCTCCTCCTTCCCTAAACCCAAGCAATTATTTTGATTGACCCACTCGCCCACTTACTTCCCTAAACCCAGCCCACGGTTTACACAAGCCGTCCAGAAAAAGAAAAGCCTGCATCTGATTTTTACCAAGTTTTCGATTTTATCAATCACCATGTTGTTCACTCGTAAATTTCGATTTTTTTGGAATTTGTTTTTGTCTTACCTGATTTCTGAAACAGCTCTTCCACGGACGAACCCGGTCGTCGTCGTCATAATGGTGAACTCCTCTCTGCGTCTTAAGTCCGCCAACGAACAAGATGAGCTAACTGGACAAACTGGTTGCAGCGGGAAAGCCCGCCACACAGAGGTAAGGGGTCAGCCGGTAAGTGCCAAAAGGAATGGCATCACACCGCCCCGTAGCCAGGGCCGGCGCGTCCATAGAGGTGACCTAGGCGGCCACCTAGGGCAGCAGTATAGGGAGGGCAACATCCGCGACACCTCCCTTACCACCCACATCCTCAGTTATATTCGCGCATAGGCAACAGAATAGAGAGGGCGGCATCAGCGACACCTCCATCAGCACCCGCGTGTCCTCAGTTATATCCGCACATAGGGCGGCAGAATAGAGGTCCACGACACCCGCGCGTCCTCAGTTATATCTGCACATAAGGCGGCACAGTAGAGGTCCACGACACCCGCGCGTCCTCAGTTATATCCGCGCATAGGGTGGCAGAATAGAGGTCCGCGACACCCGCACGCGCCAGTTATATCCGCACATAGGGCGGCAGAATAGAGAGGGCGGCGTCCGCGACACCTCCTTTAGCACACACGCATCCTCAGTTATATCCGCGTATGCCTGTAGCGTTTGCTTAAAAAAATTAAATGCAGCCATACATATTTCCGGCTACATAATGCACGGCCTCCAGAAACGTCCGCGGGGCTACGTTTTCAGAATGAGCCTGTGTTGATAATATAGTGTTAGCATGTGGTTTGACACACTCTGAGTCTGCACACACCGACCACTTAAAAGCACTTTTAATGATCTGCCCAAACACAGCTTTACTTTTATAGTAAGATAGCCTCTTCTTTTCTTTAAGTTATTTATTACTACACTACATATGTGATGATTGTTAGCTAGACCAACTGAATTTGTAACACACTAATACAGAAAACATGAAAGCAATGAACAGGATGGTTTACTTTTGCTCTTTTGTGGGTTTTCGTTTGCCTTGCAAGAGTTTAGCTCAAATGTTCTGCAGTCTTTTTACTGTGAGAAAAAAAAAGTGTTTCAGACTCAAGAGGCAAGCATGTAAAACAGGACTACATGTTTACATTTCTGAAGAAATCTACAGTGCTTGTTACATTGCTAGTGTGTTCTGTTCAATTGAAGGTTTTGTACTGGTCCAGAGATCACTCTCAAGGCTATAATATTCAACCCAGGCTCATTCTGAAAACGTAGTCCCGCGGACATTTCTGGAGACCACAAAATATGTCCCGGGAGGTATGTATTTTTGCAGCTTTAGTTTTTGCGAATCCGCGAGAGGGTGTGTGCTTTTTCATATCTCAAATGCCTCTCGCGAGTGTCGCTCTCACCCGTGCTGTTCTCATGTGAACCACCGGAGGCAGCTAACGACCGACTGAATGATTAACGGGGCGACCAGCCAATCCACCGACCTACCCTCCTCCTTCCCTAAACCCAAGCAATTATTTTGATTGACCCACTCGCCCACTTACTTCCCTAAACCCAGCCCACGGTTTACACAAGCCGTCCAGAAAAAGAAAAGCCTGCATCTGATTTTTACCAAGTTTTCGATTTTATCAATCACCATGTTGTTCACTCGTAAATTTCGATTTTTTTGGAATTTGTTTTTGTCTTACCTGATTTCTGAAACCGCTCTTCCACAGACGAACCCGGTCGTCGTCGTCATAATGGTGAACTCCTCTCTGCGTCTTAAGTCCGCCAACGAACAAGATGAGCTAACTGGACAAACTGGTTGCAGCGGGAAAGCCCGCCACACAGAGGTAAGGGGTCAGCCGGTAAGTGCCAAAAGGAATGGCATCACACCGCCCCGTAGCCAGGTCCGGCGCGTCCATAGAGGTGACCTAGGCGGCCACCTAGGGCAGCAGTATAGAGAGGGCAACATCCGCGACACCTCCCTTACCACCCACATCCTCAGTTATATTCGCGCATAGGCAACAGAATAGAGAGGGCGGCATCAGCGACACCTCCATCAGCACCCGCGTGTCCTCAGTTATATCCGCACATAGGGCGGCAGAATAGAGGTCCATGACACCCGCGCGTCCTCAGTTATATCCGCGCATAGGGTGGCAGAATAGAGGTCCGCAACACCCGCAAAAGCCAGTTATATCCGCGCATAGGGCGGCAGAATAGAGAGGGCGGCGTCCGCGACACCTCCCTTAGCACACACGCATCCTCAGTTATATCCACGCATAGGGCGGCAGAATAGAGGTCTGCGACACCTCACTTCATTTTCATAACCAGTCACTTTCGTTTTCACAGTAGGGTTGAGGGCGGCATGATCGTTCTTTGCCTAGAGCGGCAGTTCAGCTTGCTCCGGCCCTGCCTGTAGCGTTCGCTTAAAAAAATTAAATGCAGCCTTACATATTTCCGGCTTCATAATACACGGCCTCCAGAAACGTCTGCGGGTCTACGTTTTTAGAATGAGCCTGTGTTGATAATATTCAAATATTTCCATTCAATGCAATTTTTGAGCCTGCATCTTCCAACAAACAAAAAGCAATAACACTTTACAATAACAGTATATGAATAATGATGTGTTATAATGTAAACTAAACATCACTTTATCATGAACTAATAATGATTTAATGCATGCACTATTCATGACCTAACTTTAACTACAACATGAGTCAGGTGAGTTCATGTGTGCAAAATGTAACTATCATGAACTCATGAGCTATTAATATATAATTATGTCATGACTTTACTTCACACATCATCATTAACTCATCCTTAAAGGGGAAATGAAGCACACAGTCAAGTTCACATTATTTTTTAAATTGGATTCCCCTTTAATAAAAATATGTTAAACAAGCTCGATTAATGTAACCATTTAGAAGTGTCTGGCGTCACATCTGATGCTTGTATTTGCACCAGCTCCACTTCTACAACTGTTAAATTAGGCTGTCCAGTCTCCGTGTTCTGTCCTTTACTTCCACTGTTACTGTTCAGCTGAGGAAACAGAACCAACCCTGTGACATCAGGCACAGCGACATTCCAAAATGGCGGGGCTCTGTAGGTCTAAAAGCTATAGTGAAACATGTTGTTTTCTTCTAAATGGTTACATTAATCAAGGTTGTTTAATTTATTTTCATTTAGGAAGAATCCAATGTACAAAACAATTTAAACTTGACTGTGTGCTTCATTTCCCCTTTAACTACTTATGGATTCCTTTTGCACATCCGTCTAGTGTGTTTACACTGAATAACAACAGAACTTCAGTCTGCGTCGACTTGAACAGTTTAAACAAAGAAGTTCATGAATAGTTAAGGATGACTTAATGATAATGATTATATATTAACAGCTCATGAGTAGGCCCACACAGAATCTGAGCGCGCTGAATTCCGCAGATTTTTAGCCCTTCAATAATTCTGTTTATTTACTTGAGTAAATGTGTGTAAATCTATATTTATTCAGTTTTTAAATTAATTACAGTAATATTTATATTTCAGACTTATATAAAAATGTCCATCTGATTTATGTACAATGCAGTTTGTAAAGTAATATTTTCTGTCTTTTAGTAGAGATATTACATATGACTTGCTTTGTTTACCAAAAAAAAGTGAATCTAATTGGATTTGCATTGTAAACATTCAATAAAAGTTAAAAAGATATTATTTTTTAAATTCACATATTTAGGTTTTAGTTATGATACTCCAATAGTAATTGCGCAGAAATCCGCAGATTTTTACAAAAATTCTCTGCAGAAATGGCCAAAAACGTCCGCAGATTCTGTCTGCATAAGACATAAGATACATTTAGCTTAAACTTAAATGTTAATTAATACATTATTTAACTCATCATTAATTCATAATAATGTTTCGTTTAGATATTAATACCCAGTTACCCAAAAAGCCAAAAGTCTGATAAATCAAATTTCTCCTCTTCTCAGCAAGCCAATTAATAAGAGGAGAATGTTTAAACTGCATAACTTACCTGAATTTAGGTAGCTGCAATATATAAAAGAAATCCATAATTTTATGGTTTATTTCCGGCAGCTGGGGTGACGGAAAAAAAAGTAATATAACGGCTATTAAATTACAGAAATATACCATAAAATAACGAACATTAAACTACAGAAATTTCCTTAAATTTAAATTTCAGGTAAATTTCTGTAATATAATATTTGTTATTTTAAGGTAAATTTCTGTAATTTATTTTATATTTTTCCAGCACCCCAGCTTTTTTACAGAGTGGTAACCAAACATCAAAATTATTTTTGTTCTGAGATTTTAAACATATATAACATACATGAGAAATTCCATGCAAATGTCAACCTTGCCATTAAAAAAAAGTTTTCATCGAAATAGCGAAACCATTTCAACATTTTTTGTGTAAGCAACTATTTACTTTTAAAATCCGCAAAAATGTCTTTGTCAATTATATTTGATTAATCAAAGTCACACAAGTGTCAATTTCACATGTGTCACAGAACAAAGCTTTTCCATTTTAAATGCAAAGATTTTAAATAAAATAAAATCAACTATTTTTTTGTTCTATGGTGGGCCAACTCGTATCTTTTTGATTAGCATTGTTTCTTTTGGGTTGTGCTGTTACATTCACAGAATTTCTACAAAGTATGTTGTAAACTGTAAACTCACATTTTTTTTTTTTGTCACGTCCATAAATTATATTTATTTTCCTCATTTAGAACATAAACAATGTTTACAGATTGATATTTTTCTAAACCCACAACTCTGTGGTTAGTTGTTTGAAAATATAATCAGATGTTTCAATATAATGTTAACATATACTTTCTCTGTGAATTTATGCTTTGAATTTTTACTACAAATGTCACATCCAAAATGCTGGAATTGCTGAGTGCACTCAGTTTTTCTCTTTGCTCAGTGAAAAACAAGTACTTCAGTAAAATCCAAACAATAAAGTACTGAAATCGTGTCAGAGTAAAAAAATGTTTGCCAATGGTACTTGCCTTTTCAGTTTTTTGCAAGAGAATTAATTAATGGTGAAAAGAAAAAAAAATAGTTGAAGCCTACCTGAAAAGAGAACATGTGACCAAACTCAGATATTCGAAGAATAGGTGTGATCGACTTCTACTGTTGTTCTGCAGTTTTTATTCATGCATCCTCCCTTTCTTTCCTCACTTCCCTTTATCTGTTCCTTTTCTCACATCTTAGCTCCACTCACTAGAGGGAATTATTTAAGGAAAGAAAGACAACGACAAAGAAAATCGAAGATTTTTTACAAGGCATACATATATATACAGGGCAATCTGTGCATCACAATAATCCTTTTATTTACTTTCATTGGTGATGACGTAATTGTGGCGTAATGATGACGTATTTATTTTTAGCTGCATTTTTTTTTAAGCCTTAAATAAAAATACTGTTTTTGTATGAAGCTACAAGTTTGATCAAAGGTTTACGAGCGATTTCTTTGTAAATTTGTAACTAAAAACTAGAGAAAAGGTGGATTGGATGACTTGGTGAAAATAATTGCAAGTACTGGCCGTACTGTTGAAAATATCACCACTGTCAAAGACATGGTACTGAGCCAAGATGCAGAAGAAGAAGGTAATGTGGTGATATATATCAGGTGAGGTGGAAAACATATACATATCATATAATTTCATCTGTTTGCTATTTAATTACAAAACTGTAGGTATTGAGACGAAATTCTGGCAGAATTAACTTTGCTTGCATTTTTTATTTTATTTTTTTTTAGATATGGTGTATATATATGTGCAATCAATGAAGATTGGCCACCAGCCCAACAAACAATTTCGTGCTTAATAGATGTCTAATAGACATCTGAACATAGATAGCTTGACTAAAACAAGGCCAAATTTGGGCTGTTAGTGAAAATCTAATAGACATTGAAGAATAGCCCATAACTAGACTAGTCATCAAATAGACAGATTAGACAGACTTTATATGTGTAGTCATTCATTTCTGTTTATTTGATCACTATTCTAGTTTTGGTTTTAGTCTATATATATATTTATATACAGTTGAAGTCAGAATTATTAGCCCCCTTTTGATTTTTTTTTCTTTTTTAACTATTTCCCAAATGATGTTTGACAGAGCAAGAATATTTTCACAGTATGTCTGATAATATTTTTTCTTCTAGAAAAAGACTTATTTGTTTTATTTTGGCTAGAATAAAAGCAGTTTTGAATTTTTTAAAAACAATTTTTGGGACAAAATTATTAGCCCCTTAAAGCTAATTTTTTTTTCCGATAGTCTACAGAACAAACCATCATTATAGAATAACTTGCCTAATTACCCTAACCTGCCTAGTTCACCTTATTAACCTAGTAAAGCCTTTAAATGTCACTTTAAGCTGCATAGAAGTGTCTTGAAAAATATCAAGTAAAATTTTATTTACTGTCATCATGGCAAAGATAAAATAAATCAGTTATTAGAAATAGGTTTTTAAAACTATTATGCTTAGAAATGTGCTGAAACAATCTTCCCTCCATTAAACAGAAATTGGGGAAAAAAATAAACAGGGGCGCTAATAATTTAGGGGGGCTAATAACTCTGACTTCAACTGTATATATATATATATATATATATATATATATATATATATATATATATATATATATATATGCATACACACACACACACACACACACACACACGTGTGTGTGTGTACAGGGGTTGGCCAATTGGTGTTGGAAGTTTCATGGATAAATTTAACCTGCCTCCCAGCATGCATTTTTTTTTTTTTTTAAAAGATGTCTAATAGATGTCTAATAAAGGTCAGTGAAAATCTAATAGACACCTAAGAATATGGCAAAACTAGACTAGTCATCAAATAAACAGAAATAAATGACTACACAAAGTCTGTCTAATCTGTCTTTTTGATGACTAGTCTAGTTTTGAGCTATTCTTAGATGTCTATTAGATTTTCACTGACAGCCCGAATTTAGCATTGTTTTAGCCGAGCTATCTATGTTCAGATGTCTATTAGACATCTATTAAACACACAATTGTTTACTGGGCTGGTGGCCAATCTTCATTGATTGCACATTCCACCAGTAAGGGCAGTGTGTGAAGGTTTAATCAGCAGTGTTGGTGCATCTATGACTAAGACAGCAAGACTTTGTGATGTATCAAGAGCTACGGTATCCACGGTAATGTACATTTATTTAAACAAATACACTATCCTTCTCTCCTCAGTCTAGTTGTGTTGGTGCCAGAAATGTAGTTAGGGTTACTGAGAGAGTTTCTTAACACATGTACTTGCATTCCAATATTGTAACTGGTGTAGAAAAGGTTGCTGTGTAATTGCTGTGCAAATGATCTAGCTGGAAGTAAAGTTAACTCTTTACCTGAGGTTGCTGATGTACAATGTATGTCCTGCAAGGATGAGTTCAGCAGGAATTTCTGAATGTATTCCAGCAATGAGTTGTTACTCGAGCACAAGCTTGGACAACTGAGGATAAGTTTAAGCTTTTTTATAACTCGTTTTTAGAGAAGTGACTGATGAAACTAAAGTTGAAATGTTTGTTCCTCCAATGTGATTGTTTAGCCTAGCTTTGATTTTTCCATTCAGTAGGCAACAAATCAGTGCTTAACAAGCTGATGGAGCATGGTTGACGTAAATCCTCTGTGATTGAGAAGTTGGATTTGCCTAAATATGGCTTTACATATTTTTTAAGTGATGATGTGCTTATGCGGATATTGAATCCTGAGAGAGTATAACATGACTTGATTTCTGTATTTCAAGTTGTTCTTTCACATCCCTATCATGGGTATGTATTCATTATATAATGACTACAAACTTTCAGTACACTGAAAACCTGATATAATCTCTTAAACATTCCTTCTGGCCAGGAATAAAATCTTGTCACCATATTATCGTAAATGTAATTCTTGCTTTCAAGTAATTCAAGTTGTTTTACCAGCAACTTTAAAGCCAGTTATTGTGTTAAATGAGCTATTTGAAAACATGTGATAGACTGTGTTGGTCCATTGCAAGTCAAGACATTTGCATTTGTTGACTGATGGGATCTTTATCCAGTTTCCAGAAGCTGTACCCTTAGGCTGCCTGAAGACCCCCAACATTGTGAAAGCCCTTGTAAAATTCTGCAACACAATCGGTTTACAAAAGTCATTTAAACTCAATAGGGAATTGTAACAGGGTAAAACCAAAGACACTGTGACTGACAAACACACATCTCATTGCACTCGTACATAAAATACATACATAAATATGAATCTTTGTAGTGTTATCTGTATTGTGCATGTGTGTAATTGTGTAATGTATATATGTTGTTTTATTGTCAAGATTGGCATTGTGTTTTTGTAAAAAATATCACTTTCATGTCAAACAATAGCCCATATCATCTTCCCATTCACACTGAAATAAACACAGACACATTTTCTTTTAAACATCATTTATTAACCTAACATAGAAAGTTTACACACACTTACCAGTTTCCATTTCTCAACACCAAAACTGTTTACGTTTCAAACAATGACATTTGTACAGATTTTTCCCGCCTTCATGTCAGAGCAGCCATTTTCTATGACATCATGAGGGTCACGACCCCCTGGTCAGTGAATAAAAATCACAGTTTTGTTGTTTATATTTGTATCGGCTATTTGTATTTTGAGTTTTGTATGCATATTCATTTACTTGCATTAATTTATACTTTTATTTAATGTATTTTTTTGTCTACATGTTGACCTACAACCTGTAAAATGGTTGAACCCATGGGCGGGGCCAATAAGTTGTAGGAGTAGTTGTAGGAGTAGGTTGTGTGGTGTTGTGTCAGAGAGATTGGTTAACTGATTTTGTTCAGCTCATAGCTTTGATTTAGCTGAACAATCTTGTAAAATACTTTGTAAATATTGTATTGTTTACTTTTCTTTATTCTTATTTTGTCACTTTCACCTTTTTGCTGGATTTTTTTTCTTCACTGTGTCAAATCACTCTTCATTCTCACTTTTTGCCTCCATTAATGGTGGGCAAAGCGAGCCTTCATTAAACACTGAAACAGTCGAAGCAAATGTGCTGTTTATGTAAATGTTTTTATGTATTGCATTAAAACAGCTTCAGCAAGGAACAGTTGAGCAAATTGAGGTATTAAAGCCCACTTTGTAAATTCAAATTTTCAACTGATGTAGTGGAGAGGTTAAGGTTTCCGATCTCCATCCGGGGATAGTGGGTTTAAATCCAGTCTGATACAACTATTTTGAAATCCTTTAAAACCAGTTGGTAATGCTTTGTTCTTGTATCGTTGTGTTTCAACATTGGTCTGACATCCGAATAAACGCTTTGTGAATAAATTTGTCATACAAACGCCTAAGAGACACAAAGTGCCATTTTTGTTGCATTAAAATTGTTTAAGTCGTATGCCCCACACTCAGGTTAAAAAAATATTTTGATCTTTTGATCATAAAACAGGGTTGTTGCTAGATCAGAGACAGTTTTGGCCATATGTTAACAAGAATTGTTTATATTATTCATAAATTTTTCCTTCTATTGTATTTTATTACCGTCTACCCAAACCCTGAACCCAACCATCACAGTACTGTTAAAATATTAGTTATTGTTTTACAGTGTCACAAAAATGATGCTAAATGGCGTATCCGCAGCTGTATCCTATTTAGACTAAAAAACAGTAACATAATTAAAATACATTAACAATGATTTTGGAGTATTTGTACAAGTAGGGATTCAAACCCAAAAGTCATTTGAAGCACAGAAACTGTGTGCCTAGGCACAGTCCTCTAGGCCAGGGGTGTCAAACTCAATTCCTGGAGGGCCGAAGCCCTGCACAGTTTCATTCCAACCCTGCTCTAGCACACTTACCTGTAGGTTTCAAACAAGCCTGAAGGACTTAATTAGTTTGATCAGGTGTGTTTAATTAGGGTTGGAACTAAACTGTGCAGAGCTGCGGCCCTTTTGGAACTGAGTTTGACACCTGTGCTCTAGGCCATATAAGACTTTTTCTGACCCTGGCAGTCAAATGGTAAATCGCCAGGTCTCGAATCTCTTCTGAACTGATCGATGCTTTAAATTGCTTTAGTCACGTGACCAGGTGTTGCGAAACACTTGTGACTTGGGTGTTTTGGATCATGCTTCGGTGTTTTGAAACACTTGTGCCTTGGGATCTCGACACTGTGTTGAAATGTCAGTTTCACGTCAGCCATCCCTAGCCTCCATCCACCTGGTCAATCGTAACAGGAATCAATTTTATTTATTTAACATGTTTCATTAGGCAATGAAAGAACTGAAACTCCCTCACACTGTCTGAGGGTGTTTGTGAAATGGTCCCTGCTTAAACCTAGGCTGGTTGGCTGGTTTTAGCTGGTCGACCAGGCTGGTTTTAGAGGGGTTTTGGCCACTTCCAGGCTGGTTTCCAGCCTTTCCCAGCCTGGTCTTAGCTGGTCAGGCTGGAAAATGACCAGCCAAATCCAGCTAAAACCAGCTTGACCAGCCTGGTTTAAGCTGGATATAGCTGGTTTTGGCTGGACTCCCAGCTTGGCTAGGCTGGTCAAGCTGGTTTTAGCTGGACATCTCCCAGCCTGACCAGCTAAGACCAGGCTGGAAATGGCTGGAAATCAGCCTGGAAGTGGCCAAAACCCCTCTAAAACCAGCCTGGTTGACCAGCTAAAACCATCCAACCAGCTTAGGCTGGTTTAAGCTGGATTTTTCAGCTGGGGTTCTACCAAACCTTAAAGACCATGATTCATATTTATTGTGTTGAACATCAGAAGAATTGTAATGAGCAGTTACCGGTTTTATTGTTTGCCATTCAGGCTACTGTATGTCGTACAAACGCCTAAGAGACACAAAGTCCCATTTTTATTGCATAAAATTGTTGAAGTCGTATGCACCACACTCGATTAAAAAAATAATCTGTCCTAACAACTTCCCCTTCTCTAATCACTTCCTGTGGAAGTTGTTTTACCTACTGATTTTCTGTTTGGATGGCCTTAATTTGCGCAGTGCTGGTCCTCATCTAAAAAATTCAGTAACCCTTGCAACGGTCAGTTCTAAACTCTCATTTATCTAAATCCACTCACACTGAGTTGTCTTAGGTAATTGGTCCATTTTCAATTTTATTTTCAGATGTACCTACTATTATTTCTGTGTTGAAACATGATATTGATGTTGCTGATCATAATCAAATTAAGCAAAACTATTATTGAGAGAACCCTAATGAAACAGGAAACAAACTATCTTGTGAAGCATGTTTTAGCTTTTCTTAGCTCAAGTACCAGAGCTAAGTGCGTCTCCTGCTACTCAGGAAAGACAATCTAAGAAAAGAGTCTCTATTTGTTTGGTCTTCTCAGTGCCCTGTAGCTTTTGATTCTTTATTTGTTGTGTAGCAAACCTGTTATGTCGACTCCTGACTTTACAAAATTTTTGTTAGCTGTACTGAAGCAAAAATCCAAAATGGAATTGATCGCACCTTGTGTTTCTTCTCTAAAAGTTCAACCAGAATAACTCGGAATAACAAAAAAGAAGAGCACATGGCAACAAACAACATGGGTCATGTGCACACAAAACAATACAAGTCTTGAGCAGTGTCACAGCTCCAAGAGACATAAAACATAACAACAACTCACAGAAATAACACGAACAAGACAAGGGGGGAAGGAGGGAAACAAAACAAATGGAACAAGTTAGTCCAAAAGGGAACAGAGGACAAGCCACTTCTCTTCATACCATCCAGGGAGGAGTGAGAGGGCAAATGCAGACAACAATTATCCAGACAACGAATAGGAAGGAGCAGGAAGGGCAAAAATGGCAGAAAAAGCCTGCCAGGGAGGGTCCAATGAATCAGGGATCCTAGAAGGGAGCAAGGGCTGATCTAGAGAGTATCAGAAGGGACACAGAGCATGAGGCTTGACAGGGGCAGGCAACAAGTTAATTGAATTCTTGATTAGAGCCGAAAGGGCTTTAAGCTTGTCTAAAGCCAACAGGGCTTTGATTTTGACTGGAGCCGACAGGGCTTTCAGCTTGAATGGAGCTGGCAAGGTTTGATCTTGACTGAAGGCAGCAGGGCTTTGATCTTGCCTGGAGCTGGTAGGGTTTTATCTTGTCCGTGAAGACAGCTCTGCTGGTCATGTTGGTATCAATCAGGAGTGTCAGGATTCTGGTACCATTTTCAGTCAGCCAATCATGCCAGGAATTCAGTTCAGCCTACTCCAGCTGTGTGCCAAGGTTCCTACCACACTTTTTTTTACAGGTAGTGAACCTGCAAGTGCTGCCTGTGGAGGAGGCAGACCCAGCCCTTTCATTGCTGTGTCCGCACACTGTGCTTAATGTGATCACACGTAGAGCATTCGTCTCTAAGCAGCTTTTTTTCTGCTATGATAGGGGAAAGGGAAGTGTCGTATCAAAGCAGAGGTTGGTCCACTTGATAGCTGATGCTATTGCCCTCATTTCGCTGTGCCAGGATGAACCATGTCCCCCATGAGTGAGGGCACCCTTATAGCGGTGCTTCCTATAGGGCTTAGGCTCCTTTAGGTGAACCAGAGAGAGCTCCTCAGGAGGAGCCGGGTGCCTGGCCTAGTATGATGTCTGGTTTGCTCGCTTGGTTTACCCACATGCTGGGGTTCAGTCAAAGCTTTGCGTGGTCCCCGTTGGTGATCCTATATGCGTATATAGCCACGGAGTGTTCCCCTTTTCTCAGGCGAACCCGTGTCTACCCTACCCGCTAACCAGCTTATCATATGTAGCACTCCCCCTGGATAGGGCTAGTCAGTATGTTCTTATTGCCATCAAGTCTCCCCTATTGGGTAGCAGGTCGTCTCCACAGCATCCTCCCCCTTCGAGGACTGGCATGCTTTTTCAACATACTTTTGTCATTTAAAAATCCCTAGACTACAATTAGCTAGGTAAAAGCACATCTATGATCTCGATCTAAATTATTTCAAAATTATTCCCATGGACAGGTAATTAACAGGCCTAGGGGATTTTGGAAGGTTGCGCCCTTGGTGGCATTTCCCAAACAACGACGTAACTCGTGGCTAAACTATCATAGTATGATGCATTATTTGGGAAAAGAATGATGTAGTGACGTATGTTTCCCAAAATGCGTAATTTCTCTGTAGCAGATCCATCGTTTGAACCACG
Source organism: Danio rerio (assembly GCF_052040795.2). Taxonomy (NCBI): domain Eukaryota; kingdom Metazoa; phylum Chordata; class Actinopteri; order Cypriniformes; family Danionidae; genus Danio; species Danio rerio. The sequence goes on along the minus strand of NC_141036.1, from coordinate 9,042,637 downwards.
TTAGTTATAATGTAAAACGCCCATAATGATGGTCTAAACGGGGTGGAGTAACAACTTCTTTAGAGAAGAACCCCATCATTTCTTTGTGCAAATTCAATTATTTTACACAAACGCATATTTAAGATAAAATCCAATCATAGATTTAATAAAAACATGCACTCGCTTTCCATATTAACTGAAATATATGTAAATGGCACATATAGGGCCTGTGTTTGCTTTACAAATATTATTGAGAAGATACATATTCTATTCTAAAACATTAAATCACTAACAAAATGTATTAAAAAATGAAAAAATCATACTTTAATAATAATATTAATGATTCATTTTCTTGTCGGCTTAGTCCCTTTATTGATCCGGGGTCGCCACAGCGGAATGAATCGCCAACTTATCCAGCAAGTTTTACGCAGCGAATGCCCTTCCAGCTGCAACCCATCTCTGGGAAACATCCACACACACATTCACACACATACACTACGAACAATTTAGCCTACCCAATTTACCTGTACCACATGTCTTTGGACTGTGGGGGAAACCGGAGCACCCGGAGGAAACCCACGCAAAGGCAGGGAGAACATGCAAACTCCACACAGAAACGCAAACTTAGCCGAGGTTCGAAACCAGCAACCCAGCGACCTTCTTGCTGTGAGGCGACAGCACTACCTACAGCGCCACTGCCTCGCCGATGATGATGATTATTATTATTATTATTATTATTATTATTATTATTATTATTATTATTTTTATTATTATTATTATTATTTTTATTATTATTATTATTATTTTTTTTTTAAGTAGGATATTGTTTATTTATTTATTTATTTTAGAAAAGTCTACTTTTACAATTTGACACTTTTAAACCACAGCAGAAAGTTCTAGCAGGCCCATGTCATATACAGTACTTAATAAATAACCCACTATAAATTAAAATAATTGAAGTATGCTTTTTGTTTTCACAAGCTTTGGAGACGAAACAAAAATTCTGCTTGTAAATAATAGGTCACCTATAGCTTTTGCCATGAGGCTGTGTTCAAAATGACATTAATGTTTTTAAAGTGCACTGCGAAGAGAGCACAACTGTAAACATGAAGATCGCTTTTACAACTAAGAGAAATGACTTTAAAGCTTTTTTATTTTTAATAATTCCAAATTTGAATGTAAGAATGTTCTAAATTAATAGGGCATAGGGGGGATAAGTGGGAATAGAACACAACCAGGAACTATGTTTGTTTGAGAAATGGCAACTCAACAAACTATGTTTGTAATGACAAAACTTGCGACCTTAGTTGGCTAACGATGGTTTTGGGAAACGCACCCCAGAGTGATTGGTCAGCTTGTGTCCTCCCATAGAGTCTTCCAGACACACATCTCCGTCCCCTAATCAGGGAATGAGGGTTATGTTAGTAACTGAGACATTCTTTATACAAAATGAGCCAGGCACAATGTCTGACATTGAAAAAAAAATTGTAAAATTTTTTATTTTGATAAAAATGTTTAATTGGTCCCACAGACCCGAACACCATACAAAAGGGGTAAAGTTCTGTTATGTAGAGTGTGCTTGTTGGTAGAGTATGTGCTGTAGTATCACAGCAGAACCAAAGACTGACCTAAGACCATAAAAAGCAATGCCATGTTCAATTTTTACAGCATAAAAAATGACATTATATTGAAACTTAAAGTTATTAATCTATCACCTTCTTCACTGCAAAACACGCAAATAATGAAATCATCATCTGATTAATTTGAGCACCTGAACATTTTTTTCTCACTGCTCAGACTGCTGCATAGTTTTCATCTTTTTTACTTTCTTTCTTTCTTTCTTTCTTTCTTTCTTTCTTTCTTTCGTAGAGTGGCGCAGAATGTGTCCTTAACCATGACATTTGCATGCAGATCAAAATCACACAGCTATACCTCAGGAAGTGGTTGCGAATGATCATAAAGTCCAATCAAAAACATCAATGAATGAATAACATCATGAGTTTCATCATCTACACAATCAAAACTTTACATATGCCAAAACAAAGCTATTTATATTTTGACAAATGTTGTAATTCCCAGACAGAAATTTTAACAGAATTTGTATTATTTTTAAAGATTTAAATAGCTAACATTTTAATCAATCGGTAATGTCACAATACTTAACCACATTCCAGGTTTTATAAAAAACACTTTTTAATCAGGTGTGCTACGTGATACTTGATGTAACACTTGTCATGTCAGCAGCCTTTATGTCCTGTGTGTGCATCAGAGCCAAGGTACACAGGAAATCCACATAACACTGCAAAGCATATTTGTTTAGAAACTTGTGGCTTTCTGTTGTAGCTTAAAGTCAAGGGTTGGGGTAAAATTTCCCTGAAGCAATGCAAAGTTATGTTTTCAATAAGTTATTTAAGTTTCACAGAAAAACCTGTCAACATCTAACTAACTAATGAATTAAATAAACAAATGCTTTATAATCTAAATTATTGAATGATGTAATATAACAGAATGTTCAATCTTAAGCAACTGAGTTGAGTTTTCATCTTGTAAATTTATTTTTCAACAAGTATTTTTTAAATTAAGCATTTATTTTCATTTATAATTCAGACACATTGTATGTACATGTTTTAATAAATGTATGGTATGGAGTATATTGTGATTTAAATTTTGCCCCAAATGAAAAAAAGTTAATTTCTTCAATGAACACAAAGTTAGATTTACATTATTCAGTATACTGTTAGCCAGTATGTCAATCATTCAAAGATAGTTGGCACTAACCCCGCAGACGCACTTGACTGCAGTTATGTACAAAATGCCTTAGGGAGAGCTCTTGTGGCAAGAAGTAGAATTACAGCATGTTTTAGAAACAGATGTTTATTTATTTGTTTATTTACATATTGGTAAACATGTTAATATATTTATAGTTAATGTAAAAAAAGTAGTAATATACAACATTCATATACATCAATCCAGTGATGATTGCATGCAAAGTTTCTCTCTATAATTAACACTGCTCTCATACATCCTCTTTTACCCATGCGAGGGGGCATGTTGTTGTTGTTGGGGGTTTTTCCACTCCTGTGGTTATAGACTTCTGTATATGGGTGTTTGGGGGAAAGAACTGAGAGATATTGAGGAACAGAAGTTTGTGGGTAGCACATCATTGATTCAGCAGACGTTAGATTGCACTATATACATATATATTGTGTGCTGCACAAATGGAATTCTTAGAGCACAATTTTCATTAAAACATCCAAAAACCATTAAAACTATATAGAACATATACAGTTTGCTGACATATGTACTTCATTCAGTCATTTTCCTTTGGCTTATAGCCTCTGTTTCAAAGGTTGCCACGGTGGAAAGAACTTAAAACTATCAAAGCATATGTTTTACACAGTGGATGACCTTCCAGCTGCAACCCAGTGCTGGGAATCACCCATACACACTCAGTCACTATGGCCAATTTAGTTTATTCACTTCAACTACACAGTCTTTGGACTGTGGGGCAAACCAGACCACCCAGAGGAATATCTTCAATTCACAAAAGCCAGAAACACCAATGATTTTAACAGAAGGCTAAATGTTTTTAGTATGGGGTACAGGGATTCTTCTCCATGTTATCGTGACCCAAAAGAACCAGGCGTTTTGAATAGCTCATCCATGATCATGATTTCTGCAGTAGTCCTGTAGGATGTAATGAAGATGACAACTTCCATGATTCCACACTCAGTCACGGCATCATCAAACTTTGTTCTTGTTTGTTGTTAATATGCACCCTCTAGTGGTGAAAACAACAGTATGTGCCTGTCACATGTTGCACTTGGATGTTGTTGCTCTTTAGTTAGTTGATTGCTTCAGTTTCTTCTCATTTGGAAACTTCTTTGAATACAAGTGTCTACTATAGGTTTAAATGTAATCACGGTATGTACAAAACACAAAACAACAATACTAACATCAGCCAAATCTGGAAATAATATCAATAAAGTTAAACTTGTGTACTTTTCATGGGAGATGTAGAGAAAATAGCTGTGTTGGAAGTGTCGTTTTCTGAAATTCTGGATTGCGATGGCGTTGATTGGTAGGTTTTCAGGCACCGAAGATATTTTGAGAACACGCTTGCTAAGTATTTCCTAAACTTTTCTCCAACGAAAGCGTAAATAAATGGATTTACGCAGCAGTGTGTGAGCGCAATTGTCTCTGTCACATCCATGGCCATATTGATAATCTTATAAGGCTCACAGCTTGTCAACATGTCAAATTCGTGCAAGGTTTTCAGGAACACCACCACATTGTAGGGCACCCAGAAGACCACAAACATGATAACAATGCCCAAGATGAGCTTTATGGCCCGATTTTTCTTAGAGTTTTTTGTCTTCTTTACAACCATCAGTACCCTCAGGTAGCAGTAGGCTATAATGGGCAAAGAGATGAACAGTCCAACTGCATTTTCACCAAAGTTACGGAAAAGCTTCCACTTTCTGGCCGACTCATCAGGATAGTGTCTCTGACAACTGTTGGATTCGCTATCCTTGACCACCTCTGCGAAAATGACCTCTGGAAGGGCTGCGCCAATGGAAACCATCCAAATAATGACACTTGCCACAATGCCGTAGCGCAGCATCTTTGCTCCTAGCACTGCGACGGCGTGTACGATGACGAGATAGCGATCCACGCTCATGAGAGTCACAAAAAAGATCCCGCTGTAAAATCCCACCTGGTACGCACCCGCCATAGCTTTACACATTGCATCAGTTTTCAGATAGTGACCTTGAGCATAGAGAGCCCAGAAGGGCAGCGAGAGAACCATTAGTAGATCGGACATGGCCAGATTCAGCAGGCAGAGGTTTGTCATATTTTTCACATGCATGCTTTTCAGGAGTACCCATAAGACGATGATGTTGCCAACAAGGCCGAGCACAAAAACTATGTAGAAAATGGCAGCCTTGATGTGTGGATTTAGGGATCCCTCTTCTGTATTACACATGGTCACTTCATAATAGTAATCAGTTAAGGGTTCCATACTGTAAGAAACAGAAAATGTATATTAGTGACATACTTTTAAACAAAATAAATTGTATGACATCCTTATAATTGATCACACAGGTTTTATTGTTGACTATAAGTAGGCCCACACGAAATCTGAGCGCGCTGAATTCCTCAGATTTTCTGCAGATATTTAGCACCTCATTAATTCTGTTTATTTACTTGAGTAAATGTGTGTACATCTATATTTATTCGTTTTTTAAATGAATTACAGTAATATTAATGAGTAATGTGAAAATGTTCATCTGATTTATGTACAATGCAGTTTGTACAGTAATATTTAATATTATTAATAGTCTTTTAGTAGAGATATTATATGAGAGACTTGCTTTGTTTACCAAATAATGTTAATTCAATTGGATTTGGATTTTAAACATGAAATAAAAGTTTAAAAAGATATATTTATTTTATTTCACATAGTAAGGTTATAGTTATGATACTCCTAAAATAATTTAGCAGAAATAACAAAATTCTCTGCAGAAATAGCAAAAAACATCCGCAGATTCCATCTGGCCCTAACTATGATAGATAGATTGCATTATACTGTTGCAAAAACAGTAGGGTTGAATATTATTATTATTATTATTATTATTATTATTATTATTATTATTATTATTAATTATGTTGAAAATTCTTTGAATTGTTTAATTTTAACATAATGTAATATCAGAGGTGGGAAGTTACAAAGTACAAATACTTCATTACTGTATTTAAGTAGATTTTTCTGGTATCAGTACTCCTCTAATATTTTTCTGACATTGTTTTTCTCTATTTTTCTCCTTACATTTTTTACACAAATATCTGTAATTTTTCCTCCTTACATTTTTAAATCGGGATCGGTACATTCTTTTTCATGTGCTTAGTGGCGCGATCTATATTATTTCTTGTCATTGCAGAAATTGTACTCCTGTTTGATTGTCAGTCAGCCTATTTTTCATTGCGCGTTTTTTTTTTTTTTTTACCTCTGATCACGCACTGTAGGCGTGTTTATTAAAGCTTACCATAGGAACGGCTAACACGAATGATACAGAGTCCGCGATGTAAACATGAATGTTTTCGGGCTCTATTTTAACAATCTAGGTGCAAAGTCTAAAGCGCAGGGCGCGAAAGCATTAAGGGCATGTCCCAATCCACTTTTGCTATTTAAAAGATGGAAAAATACGCTCTGTGCCGCAGTGCCTAGTCTAACAGGGTTGTGATTATTCTCTTAATGAGTTATAGGTGTGTTTTGAGAATAAACCAATCAGATTCTCATCTACCATTCCCCTTTAGGATCAGTTGAGTCGCACCAGGGCGCATTTGCTTTTTACATGGCGGACTTTGTAAGTGGAAAAACTGAACACTTTTCTAGCGAGAAAACCGTTAAACAGAGCATCTGCAGTGCGAGGATAAAGAAAGAGCCTCCTCCAATCTGCCTTTACTTTCACTTTCTCTCTTCTGTGGATTAGGAAACATGTTTTATGCACACACATCCATCAGCCTACATAAATAATTTTGCTTGTTAAGAGCAAAGATTAGTTTCAAAACTATTTCTAAATTCAGTTCTAATTTCCAGCAAATGAATAAATGAACAATAATAATGAAGTGTGGTAAAAAAAAAATTATATCCAAGGCCACATGCTGTGCCCCATATGGTCCAAAACCTGACAGGTGGACAAATCTAAGCTTGTTTTTAATAAAACAAATATAAATATGCATATAATAAATAATACTACAAACAATAATAATAATAATAATAATAACATTAAACCAAAGCAAATTGTCATGAATCAAGACGGCATGAAGGCAGTGGATTTTATATTTATGCAGAAAATAGTTTTTTTTAAATATTTAAATCCTTTAATTCTTTTTCATTTGTAAAGATATTTGTGTATTTTTGTACATCCTCTGTGTTTTTAGCAATGTGTAAGTGAGGCGCACAACTGACGTGCTCTGCACTGGACTTTTAGCTGGTCTATTATAGTTCTTCAAAATTGTAATACACCAACAATGCGCCTTAACACACCTCTTTTCTAGACCGAAACAGCCATGAGTCAAAAGTATTTGTACTGTGCGATTTTTAAATAAAATTTTAATTAATTGATAACCTTATATGTTATATAAAATATTACACAATTCTACAAAACAAAACAAAAACAAATAGGGAAATCATATGTGCTGTTTGAAGATAATAAAGCAGCTTTAGCATAATTCAAACATTTATTTATAGTAAAATACATTCAGTTTTTTATTTCATGAAAAGAAAAAAGTATGTTTTGACAAAATTAAGTGTTAAATTTAGTGAAGTTTATTCATAAACTAATTTCGAGAGCATCACGTGATTATGATTGAACACGGCTGGTTATGCATTAGCATGCATGATCCACCAATTAGGCCATTCCTAACCCACTATAAAGAGCCAGGGTTTTTTCACTACAGTCATCTTCGATTTGAAGAATCCCCCTTTCCACCCCTACCTCTTCACGTTTTCTATTCATAGGGCTGCACGGTGGCCCAGTGGTTAGCACTGTTGCCTCACAGCAAGAACGGCACAGGTTCAATATATATATTTATATATATTTTTATATATATATATATATATATATATATATATATATATATATATATATATA
>NC_141036.1:9005000-9030000 GCF_052040795.2 Danio rerio | reverse complement strand
CTGAATCCACCTTGTTCTAGTGTTTTTTTCACACAATATTTTTCTTTATCAGCGTCACAGTTCATCCAAATGCCAGTACTTGCATCTGAAATGATTAATTAACCCCAAAAATCTTCTGATATCAAAGGTTTTTGTTTAAATGGCTATTTGTTGAGAATACAATAAAATGGACAACATTAAAATAATAAAAATAATGTCTGTAATGAAGTGGTGCACAGACTGTGGCTCAATAGATTTCATAGATATCGCAGAGTGATACGCACATGTGGTTTACAGATACGTGTCAGACTGTGGTATATGAGTTTGAATATACACAATCACGCAGACAATGGATAAAAAAATGTTTAATAGAAGCCTTTAAACAGTAAAAAAACCAGAAGCAAACTTTTAATATTGTAAAAAAATAAACAAATATTGCCTAAATGTATGTATCAAAGGTCAGAATCAACTATTTAATTCATTGATCAGAGAAATCTACAATAAGGAATAGTTCACACAAAACATTTATTTTCTATTTACTAAGTGGTTCCAATGAGTTTCTTGTGAGTAACACAAGGAAAAAGGTTTTAAAAAGGGGAACATATTTTGGAAAAAAGGAGAATTTTGAAGAAAGCTCAAAAACTGTTACCACTGATGTCCACAGTATTTGTTTTGAACAGTCAGACATTGGAACAAGTGAAGGGTGAGTGGGCTAAATGATGACGGAATTTTCCGTTTTGGGTGAACTACGCCTTTAGTTAATAAGTTAATATCAAAACTATTATTTGTCACATTTGCATATTTGTATCAAATCTATTATATATGCACAATATACAAGCACAGCATTAATTTCAACATTTTCATATAATCAAAATTAGCATACTCAAAAAATTTGAGAAAACCGATTGCAACAAACCATTTAAGTTCAAAAACTAATCCAAATGAGTACAGTGAACTTAATCCATTTGAGTAAATAAAGCAATTTAAACAGTAATGAAGATAAATGAAGAGAACTCAATCCAATTGAGTACTGTAAAACCCAATAAGTTATAAGGCAACTCAAATCGTTTGAGAAAACTGATTGCATCAAACCGATTGCATTTTAACCGAGTTAAAACAACTAATCTATATGAGTGTGATCTTACTCCATTTAAGTTGAAATAACGAGATATTTAACTCATTACCTCCAACACTGATTTCAAAACTCTTCAAATGAGTGGAATTAACTTTCAGAAAGAGTTAACTACACTTGTTTCATTTAATAAAGTTGACTGTTGGGTTTTACGGTGCACAAAAAAAGAACAAAACTACATAAAAAATAAAGTAGATATACATTCATTGCTAATAATACCTCGAGGTTCACTCAAAAAGCTGGCGTTTGCTGCTGCTTGTTGTTGAGTTGAAACAACAAAATTCTGAAGTACTTTGGGGAAAACATAATTGTTTTTCGTTTAATTCACTTGGATTGGTAAAAAAACGATTTATGTTGGGACAACTGAGTGAAATCCAGCATTTACAGAGTAAGTTCTCTTGAAAATCAGATTCTGTGGAGGAATTTGTTTGCCTTATGCAATTTGTGTGCTGGAAATTTCAGAAGATCTGGAGAACATTGAGCTTCTCCTCTCAGATAACTGGTGAGTGAAAGATGCGCATTGCTTGAAGCACATTGGAAACTGATCATTCAAGACTTTGATGACTGCTCCTCTGAACTTCTCTCCGGCAAATGCATAGATGATTGGGTTGAGGCAACAGTGGCTCAAGGCGATGGTTTCCACCCACTGCATGGCAAGACTCAAACCATTATGCCACTCGCAAGTTAACATGTACTCCATTTTCTGCAGGAACATAAGAAACATGACAATGTTGTATGGAGTCCAGAAGAGAAAATAAACCGCTACCACAGCAAGGATCAGTCTGACCACTTTGTGCTTTTTTTGCGATTTCATGCTGAGCAGAGTTGGGATAATCCGGGAATAACAAAAGATCATGATAATCAGAGGGAAAACCAAGCTCAGAAGATTCATCTTAAGATAAGTAAATGTCATCCAGGATGAATCTTTAGGAAAATCAGATCCGCAGGATATTTTGCTGTTTGTCTCATTTTTATCTTTGGCAAAAATGATGTTAGGTAGGGACACCAACAAGCTGAGCATCCATACCAACGAGGCCAGAGCCAAACCCATTTTTGTAGAGCGATTTCTGGAGAACACACTGTGGGCATGGACGATGATGGCATAGCGATCCAGTGTCATGAGAACCATGAAGAAGATGCTGGCGTATAGGCCGATCATGAAGAGACCTGTTATGGTGTGACACATAAACCTGCCAAAAATCCACTCATCCATTGCATTGTGAGCCCAAAATGGCAGTGACACAAGGAAGAGTAGGTCAGCTAGGGCTAGGTTGAAGAGGCACACGTCTGTCATGTTGGATTTGTGGCGGTATCTGACAAGGACCCACACAACCAGACCATTTCCAATGAAGCCAATGATGAACACTATGCTGTACAGGGTGGGAAGGAACACCTCACTGAATGCCTTTGTTTGGCCATTGTTGCATGGTTGCTCAAAGTCACCTTCTTCATTATAGTAATCGCTGTAGTCAGTTTTTGTAGCTTGAAAATCACAGAAAGTTACATGTTAGGTCATATAGCAAATTTGTAATGTCATATATATAAATATATATAAATATATATATATATATATATATATATATATATATATATATATATATATATATATATATATATATATAAATTTATATATATATATTTTTTTTAATTTTTTAAATATAAATTTATATATATATAAATTTATATATATATATATATATATATATATATATATATATATATATATATATATATATATAAATTTATATATATATATATATAAATTTGTATATATATATATATATATATATATATATATATATATATATATATATATATATATATATATATATATATAAATTTATATATATATATATATATATTAGGGATGTAACGGTATCAGAATTTCACGGTACGGTAATACCTCGGTATGAATGTCACGGTACGGTATTTATTGAATCATTTACAGAAAAAAACAAAAGTTATGAAAATACTCCAAAAAAGTGCCAAAAGCGTCAATGACATACAAATTAGCCATCTATCTGTAAGCTTTGAAACAGGAACTTCAATTTTAATAACAAAAAATTATTAAACCATGTAAAAAAATTTAGTTTCAATTTAGTATTGTTGAAAACTCATCACATTCAACATTTAATCACTCACTCACTCACTTAGATAGAGATGGGTTTTAAGGAAAATTATCATATAAATATAATCTGGTAAAAGCTGGTATCTCTGGGCATTTACAATGTCCCCTGCAACAGAAAAAAACCCTCTCATTTGGGACTGAGGTTTCTGGGACAGAGAGATATGACTTGGCCCAGGTTGACAGCAGTGGGTAATGTTGTGCATTGTCTTTCCCCCACTTGAGAGGGCAAGCCATGAGTGAGAAAGAGGTCTCATGTCTGTATCAATCTGAACAGTGTGCTGTGTCACACCCTCCGTCCCGCCCTTCAGTAGGCGCGCGACAACACCGCTCTTGAGTATGCGCGCTCAACCCCCCCCCCCCCCTTACAGTACGCGCGTGACAACACAGCTGATTAGAACGCGCGCAACAACACCGCTATTCAGTACGCGCGCGACAACACAGCTGATCAGAAAGCGCGCGATAACACCGCTATTCAGTACGCGTGCGGCGACAACACCCGCTTCAGGTTCGATCATTTCCAGCTCTTTTTGATGCCCGCTTCTAGCAGCACACTCCATTTCCGCATTACTGTATCTGTAGCTACAACAGACCGCAAGGGATGATGGCCACCCCTGGGCTGATGGGAATTGTAGTTTTCGCTACTTCCCGTTCGCTTCATTCGCCTGAGCAAATTTTCTCAGAAGACCTATAGTTTTACCGAGTCATGCGACTACGGTAATATCGAAAAAAATTTATATTGCGGTATGACGGTATTTACAATACCATTACATCCCTAATATATATATATATATATATATATATATATATATATATATATATATATATATATATATATATATATATATATATATATATATATATATATATATATATTTAAATTTATATATATATATATAATCAATCTTAACAATGGCTCAAAATGTCTTTAGATTTGAAAGATTAGCAATTTATAGTTTAATTTGTGTTCTCATGACCTCTACTGGTCAGCATTTATATTTTTGTGGGTTGTAAACTGAGATGAACAGATGCTTAGATTAACCATATAATGTTCAGACCATTTTAAATTAAATTTTAATATACAGTATTATTGGGAAAAAAACACAGTTTTGCATAATTATATAATCATTTACTAATTATTTCAATTTCAACAAATGCTGTAACAAAAATCACAACAAAACAAAACAAAACAAAACAAAACACAATGCCCTCAATATTAATAGAACTTACAATCACCTACCAGCCACAGTACTTGGCTCCTCTGTCATGTCTCTAGGTGATGGCAGCTGAATGTTTAAAACTGATGTGATCCTGTGTGTAAAAAGCTTCTGAGTTTCACACAAACACAGGAGGTGTTATTTCCTGAACCTCCCAAGGGGCAGAACTTCTTACGAAAAAAGAATTATGTCACTTTTTTATTTGCAAGTTTTCACACTCGTATGTTTTTATGTTTATTTCATAAATGGAATCAAGTCTTTTATTCACACAAGCAACAATAAAAAAGCAAGGCCAAAATACAAAGCGGAAACAGGGAAAATGGTTAACACCAGTATTAAAGAGTTTGCTATTTCTACAAAGATTAGTTAAAAATAGTTAAAACATTCTCATAAGTTCGAGCTTTCATTTCTACAAGCTTGAACTGATTACTAATATAGAATTATTCTTTCATTCCTGCTTGCATCTGAGCTTTCAAATGTGGAAGTGACATTTATTTATTTTTATTTACTTTACTTTACAGACATTTTCTTTTAAGTCGGCTGTCTCTGTACGGTTAAATTAATTCATTTAATTGCGTATGCGGTGTTAAAATGAAACCTTTAAAACCCGAGAAATTTCTGAGGCATTTCAGCATCAAAAAAAAGAGGCAAACAGTAAAGTGTAGGTTTCTATGCATATATATTTCCATATGCACATACACATACATAGATATATTTATTATCTGCTTACAAAAGCACTGACAATACAATTTGTATTTGAAATTTCTTACAATGAGTCAATGTTCTCGATGTAGTTACACATGTCCAATATTTCAAATGTCTTCACACACAAATAAAAGTGCATTAAATTGTATACAAACCAGTATGCTAAGGGTTAAGATAATAAATGTAATTTATAGTAAATGCCTTATTAAGAGCATGTAGGACTATTGTTGTACAGCTTAAAACAAAATAAAGCAACAGATGTAAGACGCGTTTGCACATTCATAACAATAAATATGATCATGTTTTCTCATATTTCAAACGAAGTGTATCAGACTAAGTGTGGCCGTGCTATTTCTGTGTGCATATGGTGTCGTTTGTGTTCTATTTAAGACTCTGGTTTTTTTACTCCTTCCTCTGAGACAGAGCACAATGTTCTGATAAAAACTGTTTGAACATCATCTAGTGGTTGATCGTATGCACTGATTCAGTATCAGTAGACACTTTTGGTCTGATTTAATATTTCAAACAGGAAAGGAATAACAAAAAGGAATTGTTAAATTTACTAAGTGGTGCAACAAGTTTCTTGTAACAAAAAAAAGAATAAAAATTTGAAAAAAGGTGAAAATATTTTGAAAAAAAGAGAATTTTGAAGAATGCTCAAAAATGGTGACCATTGACTTCCACCGTATTTATTTTTACTATGAAAGAAAGTAAACAGTCAGACAGTAATGGAACAAGTGAAGGATGAGTGGGCTAAATGATGACGGTCGGAATATATTGTGTTGGGTTAACTATGCCTTTAGTTAATATTAAAACAATTATTTGTCTCATTTGCATATTTGTATCAAATCTATTATCCAGATATATGATGAAAATTTTGGTAAAATACAATTAGTGAAGCATTAATTAAATTCTTACTTTACACTGACCGAAAATCATCCACCCGCACAGTTGAGTAGATAATAATAGACTCAGTATTTGTCTCATTGGTTTTAGGCCTTTTGGCAAATGTCTCATTTATGTTTACTGTTTTAAAGAGTGTTTATTCATTTTAACCTTGTTTTAAAACAATACCTATCTAAATGGTGATTTTTAGATGCGGAAAATCCACCAGTAAAACTAAAGATTTACAATAGATTTGTAAAAAAAACAATAGATTTCTTTACCCATCTCCCACCATGCAAGAACTTACACACTTTAAAACACACATCTTTATTTGTTGTCATTCTTCCTTGCTTTATCAATATATCGTAGTGTATACTGTTTAATAATCAATGTAAATTATCAGGCGCCACTGTGAAAAAATATGTTTATGCATTTTGTGTGCTGAAAATTTCAGAAGATCTGGAGAACATTGAGCTTCTCCTCTCAGATAACTGGTGAGTGAAAGATGCGCATTGCTTAAAGCACATTGGAAACTGATCATTCAAGACTTTGATGACTGCTCCTCTGAACTTCTCTCCAGCAAATGCATAGATGATTGGGTTAAGGCAACAGTGGCTCAAGGCGATGGTTTCCACCCACTGCATGGCAAGACTCAAACCATTATGCCACTCGCAAGTGAACATGTACTCCATTCTGTGCAGGAACATAAGAAACATGACGATGTTGTATGGAGTCCAGAAGAGAAAATAAACCGCTACCACAGCAAAGATCAGTCTGACCACTTTGTGCTTTTTTTGCGACTTCATGCTGAGCAGAGTTGGGATAATCCGGGAATAACAAAAGATCATGATAATCAGAGGGAAAACCAAGCTCAGAAGGTTCATCTTAAGATAAGTAAATGGCATCCAGGATGAATCTTTAGGAAAATCAGATCTTCAGGATATTTTGCTGTTTGTCTCATTTTTATCTTTGGCAAAAATGATGTTAGGTAGGGACACCAACAGGCTGAGCATCCATACCAACGAGGCCAGAGCCAAACCCATTTTTGTAGAGCGATTTCTGGAGAACACACTGTGGGCATGGACGATGATGGCATAGCGATTCAGTGTCATGAGAACCATGAAGAAGATGCTGGCGTAGAGACCAATCATGAAGAGACCTGTTATGGTGTGACACATAAACCTGCCAAAAATCCACTCATCCATGGCATTGTAAGCCCAAAATGGCAGTGACACAAGGAAGAGTAGGTCAGCTAGGGCTAGGTTGAAGAGGCACACGTCTGTCATGTTGGATTTGTGGCGGTATCTGACAAGGACCCACACCACCAGACCATTTCCAATAAAGCCAATGATGAACACTATGCTGTACAGGGTGGGAAGGAACACCTCACTGAAAGCCTTTGTTTGGCCATTGTTGCATGGTTGCTCAAAGTCACCTTCTTCATTATAGTAATCGCTGTAGTCAGTTTTTGTAGCTTGAAAATCACAGAAAGTTACATGTTAGGTCATATAGCAAATTTGTAATGTCATATATTTATATATATATATAATCTGAACAATGGCTCAAAATGTCTTTAGATTTGAAGGATTAGTAATTTATAGCTTAGTTTGTGTTCTCATGACCTCTACTGGTCAGCATTTATATTTTTGTGGGTTGTAAACTGAGATAAACAGATGCTTAGATTAACCATATAAAGTTTAGTTCATTTTAAATGAAATTATAATATACAGTATTATGGGAAAAAACACCACAGTTTTGTATAATTCTATAATCATTTATTCATAATTATTTCAATTTCAACAAATGCTGTAACAAAAATCACAACAAAACAAAACAAAACAAAACAAAACACAATGCCCTCAATATTAATAGAACTTACAATCACCTACCAGCCACAGTACTTGGCTCCTCTGTCATGTCTCTAGGTGATGGCAGCTGAATGTTAAAACTGATGTGATCCTGTGTGTAAAATGTCCAGCTTCACACAAACACAGGAGGTGTTATTCCCTGAACCTCCCAGTGGCTGAACTTCTTCTTACGCTTAAAAAAAAGTATGTCACTTTTTTATTTGCAAGTTTTCACACTCGTATATTTTTATGTTTATTTCATAAATGAAATCAAGTCTTTTACTCACACAAGCAACAATAAAAAGCAAGGCCAAAATACAAAGAGGAAACAGGGAAAATGGTTAACTTAACACCAGTATTAAAGAATTTGCTATTTCTACAAAGATTAGTTAAAAATAGTTAAAACATTCTCATAAGTTCGAGCTTTCATTTCTACAAGCTTGAACTGATTACTAATATAGAACTAGATTCTTAAAGTTTGAGAACAAACTTTGAGGCTGGCTTGTGAAAGCCTGACGGTAATAGTTTATTTAAACAGTTTTAAAAAGTATGAAAAGATAGATAGATAGATAGATAGATAGATAGATAGATAGATAGATAGATAGATAGATAGATAGATAGATAGATAGATAGATAGATAGATAGATGTTAGCATGATTCTAGCATGAATTAGCATAATGTTAGCATGATTCTAGCATGAATTAGCATGTTGTTAGCATGATTCTAGCATGAATTAGCATGTTGTTAGCATGATTCTAGCATGATTTAGCATGTTGTTAGCATGATTCTAGCATGATTTAGCATGTTGTTAGCACGATTCTAGCATGAATTAGCATGTTACTAGCATGATTCTAGCATGAATTAGCATGTTGTTAGCATAATTCTAGCATGAATTAGCATGTTACTAGCATGATTCTAGTATGAATTAGCATGTTACTAGCACGATTCTAGCATGAATTAGCATGTTACTAGCAAGATTCTAGCATGAATTAGCATGTTACTAGCATGATTTTGGCATGAATTAGCACGATTCTAGCATGAATTAGCATGTTGTTAGCATGATTCTAGCATGAACTAGCATGTTACTAGCATGATTCTAGCATGAATTAGCATGAGACTAGCATGATTCTAGCATGAATTAGCATGTAACTAGCATGATTCTAGCATGAATTAGCATGTGATTAGCATGATTCTAGCATGAATTAGCATGTAACTAGCATGATTCTAGCATGAATTAGCATGTTGTTAGCATGATTCTAACATGAATTAGCATGCTACTAGCATGATTCTAGCATGAATTAGCATGTTGTTAGCATGATTCTAACATGAATTAGCATGTTACTAGCATGATTCTAGCATGAATTAGCATGTTGTTAGCATGAATTGGCATGTGACTAACATGATTCTAGCATGAATTAGCATGTTGTTAGCATGATTCTAGCATGATTAGCATGTGACTAGCATGATTCTAGCATGAATTAGCATGTGACTAGCATGATTCTAGCATGAATTAGCATGTAACTAGCATGTTTCTAGCATGTTGTTAGCATGATAGATAGATAGATAGATAGATAGATAGATAGATAGATAGATAGATAGATAGATAGATAGATAGATAGATAGATAGATAGATAGAATGATAGATAGATAGATAGAAGCAGTTTATAGATAGATAGATAGATAGATAGATAGATAGATAGATAGATAGATAGATAGATAGATAGATAGATATAGATAGATAGATAGATAGATAGATAGATAGATAGATAGATAGATAGATAGATAGATAGATAGATAGATGGTGTGCGAGCATGAGTCAAACAAGCCAACCCCCACCTCTCTACGATGTTCTGATGCTGAGATATAGCTGCTGTTATATCGTTGCTAGGTTAGTCTGTTTTGTTGCTATGGAGTTGATTGACAGCTTAGACTGATGATGTATCAAAGCTTCTTGCCAGTATGAACAGTTAAAAACAACCCCCATGTCTCTATCACACTGCAGCATGACAATATCAGTCTGAACCTCTTTAATGGCAGTCTATGGGACAGTTGCTAGGGTGCAGTATCTGGTTGTTAGGGTGTGGCTAGAAAGTTAAAAGGACATCAGTGATTGGCTGCTGGCTAGACTGAGTTAAATGAGCTCAATCATTAGTCTGTAGGACAGTCTGATGCAGAGTTATGAGCTCACAAAGTTTGATCCCATGCAAAGTCAATGAGAGTATTTTGCAATGGAAGTCTATGGGACGGTTTCTAGGGTCCAAAAGTGGTTGCTAGGGCGTGGCCAGAAAGTTTAAAGGTGGTCAGTCATTGGCAGTTTGATAGTCTGAGTTAAATGAGCCCAGTTAGAAGTCTGTGTGACATTCTGATGCGGAGTTATGAGGTCACAAAGTTTGATCCAATGTTACGTCTATGGGATTTTTCCGACGGTCCCGGGACGTTTTTCGGAAAACCGAAAGTCGGATCAGTCGGAAAGGATATAGCAACTCGAGTCAGAATAGTTCGGAGGTCTGACCCGAGTTTGATGGTCATAGCTTGAAAGGCCTAGGACGAGATAGAGTTTAATTTTTAGTCTCAGAAGAAGAATAATAACTAGACAGTAAAGTTCGTCGAGACAAACTTTGAGGCTGGCTTGACAAAGCCTGTTGGTAATAGTTTATTTAGTTTAAAAACAGTTTGAAAAAGTATAAGTAGCATGTTATTAGCATGATTCTAGCATGAATTAGCATGATACTACCATGGATTAGCATGTTATTAGCATGAGTGTAGTACAAATTAGCATTTTATTAGCATGATTCTAGTATAAATTAGCATGTTATTAGCATGCTTTTAGCATGAATTAGCATGTTACTAGCATGATTCTAGAATAAATTAGCATGTCATTAGCATGATTCTAGTATGAATTAGCATGCTACTAGAATGATTCTAGCATGAATTAGCATGTTACTAGCATGATTCTAGCATGAATTAGCATGTTACTAGTATGATTCTAGCATGAATTAGCATGTTACTAGCATGATTCTAGCATGCATTAGCATGTTACTAGCATGATTCTAGTATGAATTAGCCTGTTACTAGCATGATTCTAGTATGAATTAGCAGGTTACTAGCATGATTCTAGCATGAATTAGCATGATTCTAGTATGAATTAGCATGTTACTAGAATGATTCTAGCATGAATTAGCATGTTACTCGCATGATTCTAGCATGAATTAGCATGTTATTAGCATGATTATAGTATGAATTAGCATGTTACTAGCATGAATCTAGCGTGAATTAGCCTGTTATTAGCAAGATTCTAGCATGCATTAGCATGTTACTAGCATGATTCTAGTATGAATTAGCATGTTATTAGCATGATTCTAGTATGAATTAGCATGTTATTAGCATGATTGTAGTATGAATTAGCATGTTACTAGCATGATTCTAGTATAAATTAGCATGTCACATAGCATGCTTAGGTGGTTGCTAGGGTATTCTGAGTGGTTGCCAAGTCGTTGCTAAGCAGTTGCTAGGGTGTCCTGAGTGGTTGCTAGGTGGCTGCTAAGATGTTGCTAGGGTGTTGCTAGGTGGTTGCTATGGTGTTCTGAGTGGTTGCTAGGTTGTTGCTAGGCAGTTGCTAGGGTGCTCTGAATGGTTGCTAGGTGGTTGCTAAGGTCTTGCTAGGTAGTTGCTAGGGTGTTCCGAGTGGTTGCTAAGGTGTTGCTAGGTGGTTGCTAGGGTGTTCTGAGTGGTTGCTAGGTGGTTGCTAAGGTGTTGCTAGGTGGTTGCTAGGGTGTCCTGAGTGGTTGCTTGGTGGTTGCTAAGGCGTTGATAGGCGGTTGCTAGGGTGTTCTGACTGGTTGCTAGGTCGTTGCTAAGGTGTGCTAGGCGGTTGCTAAGGTGTCCCAAGTGGTTGCTAGGTGGTTGCTAAGGTGTTGCTATGTGGTTGCTAGGGTATTCTGAGTGGTTGCTAAGGCGTTGCTAGACGGTTGCTAGGGTGTCCTGAGTGGTCGCTAGGCCCTTACTAAGGCATTACTAGGCCGTTGCTAGGTGGTTGCTAGGCGGTTGCTAGGGTAATTTGGGTGGTTGCTAGGCAGTTGCTAGGGTACCCTGGCTGGTTACTAGGCAAGCCTCACATACATGCTTGATAAAACATTTATACTTAGTAAGCATTTCTAGCAAGTTACAGTACTTGGCTAGTCAATATTAGCATGTAGCTAATCACTGCTAGCATGTGTAGCATATAGGAAGTTCCGTTTGCTAGCATGAGTCAAACGAGCCAATCTCCAAGTCTCTACGATGTTCTGATGCTGGGATATAGCTGTTGATGAATGGTTGCTAGGGTACTCTGTTTTGTTGCTATGGGCAAGGTTACAAAGTGAACTTGAATGTAGTTGGCTGTCTAAGTCAAATGAACCAACCCCCATGTCTCTATGACACTGCTATGCAAAGATATGCATCTTGGTCTATTTTAATGAAAGTCTATGGAATCAATTTGGGGGCGTGGCTTGTGAGCTTCATTATCATATTGAGATGCTCATTGGTTGTCTGAGTCAGATGAGCCATCCCCCAAGTCAATAGGACACTGCTAAGCAAAGATATGCATGTAGGCCAGTTATTAACATGAGTCTAGTATGAATTAGCATGTTACTAGCATGATTCTAGTACAAATTAGCATGTCATTAGCATGTTTCCAGTATGAGTTAGCATGTCATTAGCATGATTAGCATATGAGTAGCATGTTGCTAGCATGATTGGCATGTCATTAGCATGTTAGAATTATAAGCATTTAATAGCACAGCTAATTACAGTCTATAGGACAGTTGCTAGGGTGAAGTATGTGGTAGTTAGGGGTGTGGCTAGAAAGTTAAAAGGCCATCAGGGATTGGCTGCTGGCTAGACTCAGTTAAATGAGCTCAGCCATTAGTCTGTATGACAGTCTGATGCAGAGTTAAGAGCTCACAAAATTTGATCCCATGTAAAGTCAATGAGAGTCTTTTGTAATGGAAGTCTACGGGACAGTTGCTAGGGTGCAGTATGTGGTAGTTAGGGGTGTGGCTAGAAAGTTAAAAGCTCATCAGTTATTGGCAGTTTGGTAGTCTGAGTTAAATGAGCTCAGCCATTAGTCTGTATGACAGTCAGATGCAGAGTTAAGAGGTCACAAAGTTTGATCCCATGTTAAGTCAATGAGAGTCTTTTGTAATGGAAGTCTACGGGACAGTTGCTAGGGTGCAGTATGTGGTAGTTAGGGGTGTGGCTAGAAAGTTAAAAGCTCATCAGTTATTGGCAGTTTGGTAGTCTGAGTTAAATGAGCTCAGCCATTAGTCTATATGACAGTCTGATGCAGAGTTATGAGCTCACAAAGTTTGATCCCATGTTAAGTCAATGAAAGTCTTTTGAATGGAAGTCTACGGGACAGTTGCTAGGGTGCAGTATGTGGTAGTTAGGGGTGTGGCTAGAAAGTTAAAAGCTCATCAGTTATTGGCAGTTTGGTAGTCGGAGTTAAATGAGCTCAGCCATTAGTCTGTATGACAGTCTGATGCAGAGTTATGAGCTCATAAAGTTTGATCCCATGTTAAGTCAATGAGAGTCTTTTGAATAGAAGTCTATGGGACAGTTACTAGGGTCAAAAAGTGGTTGCTAGGGCGTGGCTAGAAAGTTTAAAGGTGATCAGTCATTGGCAGTTTGATAGTCAGAGTTAAATGAGCCCAGTTAGAAGTCTGTGCGACAGTCTGATGCAGAGTTATGAGCTCACAAAGTTTGATCCAATGTTAAGCCTATGGGATTTTTTCGACAGTCCCGGGACGTTTTTCGGAAAACCGAAAGTCGGATCAGTCTGAGGAGATATAGCAACACGAGTCAGAATAGTTTGGAGGTCTGGAGCGAGTTTGGTGGTAATAGCTTGAAAGCTCTAGGAGGAGATAGAGTTAGAAATTTAGTCTCAGAAGAAGAATAATAAAAAAAACTAGAATTGTACATTTCCTAAAGGAAATGTGAATGGGGTTTGCGTGGCAAATCGATGGGGTACAAAATGGTACTAAACTGGGCAATAGCACTGGAAAGGTAAGAAATGGTGGTTGCTAAGATGTTGCTAGGCGGTTGCTAGGGTGTCCTGAGTGGTTGCTAGGTGGTTGCTAGGGTGTTCTGAGTGGTTGCTAAGTGGTTGCTAAGGTGTTGCTAGGCGGTTGCTAGGGTGTTCTGAGTGGTTGCTAGGTGGTTGCTAAGGTGTTGCTAGGTGGTTGCTAGGGTATTCTAAGTGGTTGCTAGGCGGTTGCTAGGGTGTCCTGAGTGGTTGCTAGGTGGTTGCTAAGGTGTTGCTAGGCGGTTGCTAGGGTGTTCTGAGTGGTTGCTAGGTGGTTGCTAGGCGGTTGCTAGGGTGTTCTGAGTGGTTGCTAGGTGGTTGCTAAGGTGTTGCTAGGCGGTTGCTAAGGTGTCCTAAGTGGTTGCTAGGTGGTTGCTAAGGTGTTACTAGGCGGTTGCTAGGGTGTCCTGAGTGGTTGCTAGGCGGTTGCTAGGGTGTTCTGAGTGGTTGCTAGGTGGTTGCTAAGGCGTTGCTAGGCGGTTGCTAGGGTGTTCTGAGTGGTTGCTAGGTGGTTGCTAAGGTGTAGCTAGGCGGTTGCTAAGGTGTCCTAAGTGGTTGCTAGGTGGTTGCTAAGGTGTTGCTAGGTGGTTGCTAGGGTATTCTGAGTGGTTGCTAAGGCATTGCTAGGCGGTTGCTAGGGTGTCCTGAGTGGTCGCTAGGCCCTTACTAAGGCGTTACTAGGCGGTTGCTAGGTGGTTGCTAGGCGGTTGCTAGGGTAATTTGGGTGGTTGCTAGGCAGTTGCTAGGGTACCCTGGGTGGTTACTAGGCAAGCCTCACATACATGCCTGATGAAATATTTATACTTAGTGAGCATTTCTAGCAAGTTACAGTACTTGGCTAGTCAATATTAGCATGTAGCTAGTCACTGCTAGCATGTGTAGCATATAGGAAGTTCCGTTTGCTAGCATGAGTCAAACGAGCCAATCCCCAAGTCTCTACGATGTTCCGATGCTGAGATATAGCTGTTGATGAACGGTTGCTAGGGTACTCTGTTTTGTTGCTATGGGCGAGGTTGCAGAGTGAACTTGAATGTGGTTGGCTGTCCAAGTCAAATGAGCCAACCCCCAAGTCAATAGGACACTGCTAAGCAAAGATATGCATGTAGGCCAGTTATAATGGCAGTCTATGGGACCAGTTTGGGGGCGTGGCTTGTGAACTTCATTATCATATTGAGATGCTCATTGGTCATCTGAGTCAGATGAGCCATCCCCCAAGTCAATAGGACACTGCTAAGCAAAGATATGCATGTAGGCCAGTTATAATAGCAGTCTATGGGACCAGTTTGGGGGCGTGGCTTGTGAACTTCATTATCATATTGAGATGCTCATTGGTCATCTGAGTCAGATGAGCCATCCCCCAAGTCAATAGGACACTGCTAAGCAAAGATATGCATGTAGGCCAGTTATAATGGCAGTCTATGGGACCAGTTTGGGGGCGTGGCTTGTGAGCTTCATTATCATATTGAGATGCTGATTGGTTGTCTGAGTCAGATGAGCCCACCCCCATGTCTCTATGACACTCCTATGTAATGTTATAGATGTGTGACCTTTATAATGGAAGTCAATGGGATCTGCAATGGGACATCCCACCCCATGTTAAGTCAATGGGGCACTTATTAAGGGTCTTTAAGTGGTTTGGGGGGGCGTGGCTTGTGAGCTTCAAAATCATAATGAGATGCTGATTGGTTGCCTTAGTCAAATAAGCCAACCCCCAAGTCTATATGACAGTGCTATGTACTTTGATTGACATATGACATTTATAATGGGAGTCAATGTAATGAATGGGAGTCAATGGCCAATGTAAAGTCAATGGGGACCCTTTTGGGACGTCCTAGCACCCGAGGGGTACAACCTATACCCCCTTTCATGGTATGTTCTCACTTAGGCTGCAACCCCCTACAGATATTGTGAATCCCATATTTCTATGAAATTCACACTCTGCGCTGTGATTCGTCAAAGTTCGGCTCCATGTAAAGTCAATGGAGACTTTGGGACGTCCTAGCTCCCCAGGGGTACAACATTTACCGCCTTTCGGGGTGTGGGTTGAAGCCTCCTATAACCCTCTCAAGATGTCGCGAATCCCATGTCTCTACGAATTTCACTGTTGGCGCTACGGCGATTTCCGGGAATAGTATCTTACGAGTGTCTAGAAAATGAATGGGAGTCAATGGGCCAATGTAAGTCAATGGGGACCACTTTGGGACGTCCTAGAGCCCCAGGGGTGCAACCTAAAACCCCTTGCGGGGTATGTTCTCACTTAGGCTGCAACCCCCTACAGATGCTGTGAATCCCATATTTCTATGAAATTCACACTCTGCGCTGTGATTCGTCAAAGTTCGGCTCAATGTTAAGTCTATGGGATTTTTGGGGGGGTTTTTTGGCCCCTGCGGGGCCAAAAAACCCCCCACCCCTTATAAAAGTCATAGCACACCATTCCCGATAAGACCGCACGATTTGAGCCCACTTTCAAGGGTCTGGGACGAAAGCTGCGGGACTAGTTACGCGCCGAAAAATAGGACGGAAGAAGGAAGAAGAAGAAGAAGAAGGAAGAAGAATAATAAACCACAATAGTAAGAATGGACTTTGCCTATGGCAAACCCCATTAAAAATAATAATAAGTTTAAATAGCATTTCAGTAGTCTGGCTTTGACAAGCCAGCCTAATAATACTAGATTCTTAAAGTTTAAAGAACAAACTTTGAGGCTGGCTTGTGAAAGCCTGACGGTAATAGTTTATTTAGTTTAAACAGTTTTAAAAAATTATGAAAAGATAGATAGATAGATAGATAGATAGATAGATAGATAGATAGATAGATAGATAGATAGATAGATAGATAGATAGATAGATAGATTAGCATGTTATTAGCATGATTCTAACATGAATTAGCATGTTGTTAGCATGATTTTAGCATGAAATAGCATGTTGTTAGCATGATTCTATTATGAATTAGCATGTTGCTATTATGATTCTAGCATGAATTAGCATGTTGTTAGCATGAATTAACATGTTACTAGCATGATTCTAGCATGAATTAGCATGTTGTTAGCATAAATTAGCATGTTACTAGCATGATTCTAGCATGAATTAACATGTTATTAGCATGATTCTATCATAAATTAGCATGTGACTAGCATGAATCTAGCATAAATTAACAAGTAACTAGCATGAATTAGCATGTTACTAGCACAATTCTAGCATGAATTAGCATGTTACTAGCATGATTCTAGCATGAATTAGCATGTTGTCAGCATGATTCTAGCATGAATTAGCATGTTACTAGCACAATTCTAGCATGAATTAGCATTTCACTAACAATATTCTAGCATGAATTAGCATGTTACTAGCATGATTCTAGCATGAATTAGCATGTTACTAGCATGATTCTAGCATGAATTAGCATGTTACTCTCATGATTCTAGCATGAATTAGCATGATTCTAGCATGAATTAGCATGTTACTAGCATGATTTTAGCATGAGTTAGCATGATTCTAGCATGAATTAGCATGTTGTTAGCATGATTCTAGCATGAATTAGCATGTAAATAGCATGATTCTAGCATGAATTTGCATTTTGTTAGCATGATGGATAGGTAGATAGACAGACAGACAGACAGACAGACAGACAGACAGATAGATAGACAGACAGATAGATAGATAGATAGATAGATAGAGGTAGACAGATAGACAGATAGATAGATAGATAGATAGATAGATAGATAGATAGATAGATAGATAGATAGATAGATAGATAGATAGATAGATAGATAGATGGTGTGCGAGCCTGAGTCAAACAAGCCAATCCCCGCCTCTCTACGATGTTCTGATGCTGAGATATAGCTGGTGTTATATAGTTGCTAGGTTAGTCTGTTTTGTTGCTATGGAGTTGATTGACAGCTTAGACTGATGATGTATCAAAGCTTCTTGCCAGTATGAACAGTTAAAAACAACCCCCATGTCTTTATCACACTGCAGCATGACAATATCAGTCTGAACCTCTTTAATGGAAGTCTATGGGACAGTTGCTAGGGTGCAGTATCTGGTTGTTAGGGTGTGGCTAGAAAGTTAAAAGGCCATCAGTGATTGGCTGCTGGCTAGACTGAGTTAAATGAGCTCAATCATTAGTCTGTAGGACAGTCAGATGCAAAGTTATGAGCTCACAAAGTTTGATCCAATGTAAAGTCAATGAGAGTCTTTTGCAATGGAAGTCTATGGGGAGGTTTCTAGGGTCCAAAAGTGGTTGCTAGGGCGTGGCCAGAAAGTTTAAAGATGATCAGTCATTGGCAGTTTGATAGTCTGAGTTAAATGAGCCCAGTTAGAAGTCTGTGTGACATTCTGATGCGGAGTTATGAGGTCACAAAGTTTGATCCAATGTTACGTCTATGGGATTTTTCCGACGGTCCCGGGACGTTTTTCGGAAAACCGAAAGTCAGATCAGTCGGAAAAGATATAGCAACTCGAGTCAGAATAGTTCGGAGGTCTGACCCGAGTTTGATGGTCATAGCTTGAAAGGCCTAGGACGAGATAGAGTTTAATTTTTAGTCTCAGAAGAAGAATAATAATATAGAAAAACTAGATTCTTAAAGTTTGAGAACAAACTTTGAGGCTGGCTTGTGAAAGCCTGACGGTAATAGTTTATTTAAACAGTTTTAAAAAGTACGAAAAGATAGATAGATAGATAGATAGATAGATAGATAGATAGATAGATAGATAGATAGATAGATAGATAGATAGATAGATAGATAGATAGATAGATTAACATGTTATTAGCATGATTTTAACGTGAAATAGCATGTTGTTAGCATGATTCTAGCATGAATTAGCATGTTACTAGCATGATTTTAGCATGAATTAGCATGTTGTTAGCATGATTTTAGTATGAATTAGCATGTTATTAGCATGAATTAGCATGTTGTTAGCATGATTCTAGCATGTTGTTAGCACGAATCTAGCATGAATTAGCATGTTACTAGCATGATTCTAGCATGAATTAGCATGTACCTAGCATGATTTTAACATGAATTAGCATGTTACTAGCATGATTTTAGCATGAATTAACACGATTCTAGCATGAATTAGCATGTTGTTAGCATGATTCTAGCATGAATTAGCATGTTCTTAGCATGATTCTAGCATGAATTAGCATGTTACTAGCATGATTCTAGCATGAATTAGCATGTTACTAGCATGATTCTAGCATGAATTAGCATGTTGTTAGCATGATTCTAGCATGAAATAGCATGTTACTAGCATGATTCTAGCATGAATTAGCAAGTTGTTAGCATGATTCTAGCATGAATTAGCATGTTGTTAGCATGCTTCTAGCATGAATTAGCATGTTACTAGCATGATTCTAGCATGAATTAGCATGTTGTTAGCATGATTCTAACAAGAAGTAGCATGTTACTAGCATGATTCTAGCATGAATTAGCATGTTGTTAGCATGATTCTAGCATGAATTAGCATGATTCTAGCATGAATTAGCATGTTGTTAGCATGATTCTAGCATGAATTAGCATGTTACTAGCATGATTCTAGCAAGAATTAGCATGTTGTTAGCATGATTCTAACATGAATTAGCATGTTACTAGCATGAATCTAGCATGAATTAGCATGTTGTTAGCATCATTCTAGCATGAATTAGCATGTGACTAGCATGATTCTAGCATAAATTAGCATGTTGTTAGCATGATTCTAGAATGAATTAGCATGTGACTAGCATGATTCTAGCATGAATTAGCATGTTGTTAGCATGATTCTAGTATGAATTAGCATGTGACTAGCATGATTCTAGCATAAATTAGCATGTGACTAGCATGATTCTAGCATGAATTAGCATGTTCTTAGTATGATGGATAGATAGATAGATCGATAAAGGTAGATAGATAGATAGATAGATAGATAGATAGATAGATAGATAGATAGATAGATAGATAGATAGATAGATAGATAGATAGATAGATAGATAATTAGATAGATAGATATAGGTAGATAGATAGATAGATAGATAGATAGATAGATAGATAGATAGATAGATAGATAGATAGATAGATAGATAGATAGATAGATAGTGGATAGATAGATAGATAGATAGATAGAAAGATAGATAGATAGATAGATAGATAGATAGATAGATAGATAGATAGATAGATAGATAGATAGATAGATAGATAGATAGATAGATAGATAGATAGATAGATGGTGTGCGAGCATGAGTCAAACAAGCCAACCCCCGCCTCTCTACGATGTTCTGATGCTGAGATATAGCTGGTGCCATATCGTTGCTAGGTTAGTCTGTTTTGTTGCTATGGAGTTGATTGACAGCTTAGACTGATGATGTATCAAAGCTTCTTGCCAGTATGAACAGTTAAAAACAACCCCCATGTCTCTATCACACTGCAGCATGACAATATCAGTCTGAACCTCTTTAATGGCAGTCTATGGGACAGTTGCTAGGGTGCAGTATCTGGTTGTTAGGGTGTGGCTAAAAAGTTAAAAGGCCATCAGTGATTGGCTGCTGGCTAGACTGAGTTAAATGAGCTCAATTATTAGTCTGTAGGACAGTCTGATGCAGAGTTATGAGCTCACAAAGTTTGATCCAATGTAAAGTCAATGAGAGTCTTTTGCAATGGAAGTCTATGGGACGGTTTCTAGGGTCCAAAAGTGGTTGCTAGGGCGTGGCCAGAAAGTTTAAAGGTGATCAGTCATTGGCAGTTTGATAGTCTGAGTTAAATGAGCCCAGTTAGAAGTCTGTGTGACATTCTGATGCGGAGTTATGAGGTCACAAAGTTTGATCCAATGTTACGTCTATGGGATTTTTCCGACGGTCCCGGGACGTTTTTCGGAAAACCGAAAGTCGGATCAGTCGGAAAGGATATAGCAACTCGAGTCAGAATAGTTCGGAGGTCTGACCCGAGTTTGATGGTCATAGCTTGAAAGGTCTAGGTGGAGATAGAGTTTAATTTTTAGTCTCAGAAGAAGAATAATAATATTAACTAGATTCTTAAAGTTTGAGAACAAACTTTGAGGCTGGCTTGTGAAAGCCTGACGGTAATAGTTTATTTAGTTTAAACAGTTTTAAAAAGTAAGAAAAGATAGATAGATGATAGATAGATAGATAGATAGATAGATAGATAGATAGATAGATAGATAGATAGATAGATAGATAGATAGATAGATAGATAGATAGATAGATAGATAGATAGATTAGCATGTTATTACCATGATTTTAACAAGAATTAGCATGTTGTTAGCATGATTCTAGCATGAATTAGCATGTTACTAGCATGATTTTAGCATGAATTAGCATGTTGTTAGCATGATTTTAGCATGAATTAGCATGTTACTAGCATGATTTTAGCATGAATTAGCATGTTGTTAGCATGATTTTAACATGAATTAGCATGTTGTTAGCACGATTCTAGCATGAATTAGCATGTTACTAGCATGATTCTAGCATGAATTAGCATGTACCTAGCATGATTTTAACATGAATTAGCATGTTACTAGCATGATTTTAGCATGAATTAGCACAATTCTAGCATGAATTAGCATGTTGTTAGCATGATTCTAGCATTAATTAGCATGTTGTTAGCATGATTCTAGCATGATTTAGCATGTTACTAGCAAGATTCTAGCATGAAATAGCATGCTACTAGCATGATTCTAGCATAAATTAGCATGTTGTTATCATGCTTCTAGCATGAATTAGCATGTTACTAGCATGATTCTAGCATGAATTAGTATGTTGTTAGCATGATTCTAACATGAATTAGCATGTTATTAGCATGATTCTAGCATGAATTAGCATGTTGTTAGCATGATCCTAGCATGAATTAGCATTTGACTAGCATGATTCTAGCATGAATTAACATGTTGTTAGCATGATTCTAGCATGAATTAGCATGTTGTTAGCATGATTCTAGCATAAATAAGCATGCTGTTAGCATGATTCTAGCATGAATTAGCATGTGACTAGCATGATTCTAGCTTGAATTAGCATGTTGTTAGCATGATTCTAGCATGAATTAGCATGTTCCTAGCATGATTCTAGCATGAATAAGCATGTTGTTAGCATGATTCTAACATGAATTAGCATGCTACTAGCATGATTCTAGCACGAATTAGCATGTAACTAGCATGATTCTAGCATGAATTAGCATGTTGTTAGCATGATTCTAGCATGAATTAGCATGTGACTAGCATGATTCTAGCATGAATTAGCATGTTGTTAGCATGATTCTAGTATGAATTAGCATGTGACTAGCATGATTCTAGCATGAATTAGCATGTAACTAGCATGATTCTAGCATGAATTAGCATGTTGTTAGCATGATGGACAGATAGATAGATAGATAGATAGATAGATAGATAGATAGATAGATAGAGGTAGATAGATAGATAGATAGATAGATAGATAGATAGATAGATAGATAGATAGATAGATAGATAGATAGATAGATAGATAGAGGTAGGTAGGTAGATAGATAGATAGATAGATAGATAGATAGATAGATAGATAGATAGATAGATAGATAGATAGATAGATAGATAGATAGATAGATAGATAGATAGAGGTAGGTAGATAGATAGAGGTACATAGATAGATAGATAGATAGATAGATAGATAGATAGATAGATAGATAGATAGATAGATAGATAGATAGATAGATAGATAGGTAGATAGATAGATAGATAGATAGATGGTGTGCGAGCCTGATTCAAACAAGCCAACCCCCGCCTCTCTACGATGTTCTGATGCTGAGATATAGCTGCTATTATATCGTTGCTAGGCTAGTCTGTTTTGTTGCTATGGAGTTGATTGACAGCTTAGACTGATGATGTATCAAAGCTTCTTGCCAGTATGAACAGTTAAAAACAATCCCCATGTCTCTATCACACTGCAGCATGACAATATCAGTCTGAACCTCTTTAATGGCAGTCTATGGGACAGTTGCTAGGGTGCAGTATCTGGTTGTTAGGGTGTGGCTAGATAGTTAAAAGGCCATCAGTGATTGGCTGCTGGCTAGACTGAGTTAAATGAGCTCAATCATTAGTCTGTAGGACAGTCTGATGCAGAGTTATGAGCTCACAAAGTTTGATCCCATGTAAAGTCAATGAGAGTATTTTGCAATGGAAGTCTATGGGACGGTTTCTAGGGTCCAAAAGTGGTTGCTAGGGCGTGGCCAGAAAGTTTAAAGGTGGTCAGTCATTGGCAGTTTGATAGTCTGAGTTAAATGAGCCCAGTTAGAAGTCTGTGTGACATTCTGATGCGGAGTTATGAGGTCACAAAGTTTGATCCAATGTTACGTCTATGGGATTTTTCCGACGGTCCCGGGACGTTTTTCGGAAAACCGAAAGTCGGATCAGTCGGAAAGGATATAGCAACTCGAGTCAGAATAGTTCGGAGGTCTGACCCGAGTTTGATGGTCATAGCTTGAATGGCCTAGGACGAGATAGAGTTTAATTTTTAGTCTCAGAAGAAGAATAATAAATATAACTAGATTCTTAAAGTTTGAGAACAAACTTTGAGGCTGGCTTGTGAAAGCCTGACGGGAATAGTTTATTTAGTTTAAACAGTTTTTAAAAGTATGAAAAGATAGATAGATAGATAGATTAGCATGTTATTAGCATGATTTTAGCGTGAAATAGCATGTTGTTAGCATGATTCTAGCATGAATTAGCATTTTACTAGCATGATTTTAGCATGAATTAGCATGTTGTTAGCATGAATTAGAATGTTACTAGCATGATTCTAGCATGAATTAGCATGTTGTTAGCGTGATTCTAGCATGAATTAGCATGTTTTTAGCACAATTCCATTATGCATTAGCATGTTACTAGCATGATTTTAGCATGAATTAGCACGATTCTAGCATGAATTAACATGTTGTTAGCATAATTCTAGCATGAATTAGTATGTTACTAGCATGATTCTAGCATGAATTAGCATGTTGTTAGCATGATTCTAGCATGAATTAGTATGTTACTAGCATGATTCTAGCATGAATTAGCATGTTACTACCATGATTCTAGCATGAATTAGCATGTTGTTAGCATGATTCTAGCATGAATTAGCATTTGACTAGCATGATTCTAGCATGAATTAGCATGTGACTAGCATGATTCTAGCATGAATTAGCATGTTGTTAGCATGATTCTAGCATGAATTAGCATGTTGTTAGCATGATTCTAGCATGAATTAGCACGTACCTAGCATGATTTTAACATGAATTAGCATGTTACTAGCATGATTTTAGCATGAATTAGCACGATTCTAGCATGAATTAGCATGTTGTTAGCATGATTCTAGCATGAATTAGCATGTTACTAGCATGCTTCTAGCATGAATTAGCATGTTGTTAGCATGATTCTAGCATGAATTAGTATGTTACTAGCATGATTCTAGCATGAATTAGCATGTTACTAGCATGATTCTAGCATGGATTAGCATGTTGTTAGCATGATTCTAGCATGAATTAGCATTTGACTAGCATGATTCTAGCATGATTTAGCATGTTGTTAGCATGATTCTAGCATGAATTAGCATGTTACTAGCATGATTCTAGCATGAATTAGCATGTTGTTAGCATGATTCTAACATGAATTAGCATGTTAATAGCATGATTCTAGCATGAATTAGCATGTTGTTAGCATGATTCTAGCATGAATTGGCATGTGACTAGCATGATTCTAGCATGAATTAGCATGTTACTAGCATGATTCTAGCATGAATTAGCATGTTGTTAGCATGATTCTAACATGAATTAGCATGCTACTAGCATGATTCTAGCATGAATTAGCATGTTGTTAGCATGATTCTAACATGAATTAGCATGTTACTAGCATTATTCTAGCATGAAATAGCATGTTGTTAGCATGATTCTAGCATGAATTGGCATGTGACTAGCATGATTCTAGCATGAATTAGCATGTTGTTAGCATGATTCTAGCATGAATTAGCATGTGACTAGCATGATTCTAGCATAAATTAACATGTGACTAGCATGATTCTAGCATGAATTAGCATGTAACTAGCATGATTCTAGCATG